>NC_035437.2:6195303-6495303 GCF_002127325.2 Helianthus annuus
TGATGATTGAATGACTGGTTCTGATCATATGATTATCGAATAATTTAAGTGATTTTAGGAATTGATCTGTTTAGTGATTGGTTGATGAAGTAACGTAACTGTCAGATGATAATTAGGGTTCCTGTGATACGTAACTGTTGGTGATGATCATGATTACTCGACGAAACCCTCTATCTCGATGAAACCCCCATGCTCGACGAAACCTTAGAGTGTTTCGTCATGACCTTTCGTCGTGGCCCTTATCGACGAAACCTTGGGAGTTTCGCCGTGAAGCTTATCATGAACAGTAGGTTAGGAAGTTATTAAAATGCATGAATATTGATAATTGAGTATGTTACTTGCTGTTAATGATGTTTACTTTGATCAAATAACATGATTTGGTTCTTATACCCCATACACTTAACTGTTAGACATTGTTACACAACCTACTTGTGAACTATGGATTTGTTGGCATTATATAACTACTATGTATTAATAAGTGATATCTACCTTTTATGCATTCTATGAGTTTAACTTACGCGAAAAACAATACGAACATAAACTGATTGTGTATACATGCATCTCATAGGCTTTGACTGATTAATTTGAAACAAGAAGTTAAGCATACCGAGCAAACCGAGGTGAGTTCACACTTTCCACAAGGCATGGGATTCCCAAGGGTTGGAAATGGGTAAAAGATTGAAACTGAAACTGCGTGATCTCCTAGTTTGGAACACGTACACACCCTCTTTATTGAAGGGTGACAACATGTGATAAGTATTTAATCGGAACCTGTGTAATCTCCTGGTTTGGTGATTACGTACACACCCTCTTTACTGAAGGGTGACAACACGGATACTAGACCAAAACTTTCTATCATGAAGTCCCTCCTTTTATATCGACTTAATCGCCGGGCCAATGGCGAGCGGGTCGTTAGTTAGATAGCGCTATTTAGGTTTGACAAGCCTCACACCGTGCCGCAGAGGACGGGCGTGAACTAATGGATCTGGGCACTAGTCAATGATGATAGACATTGACGTCAGGGCACCAACTTACTTTAGTCAGTGGTCGATATGGTAAACGGGTCTAGTGGGTAACATGGGGAAGCCCCCGCTGATTATGGATATGTCTGGGAACAGGGAAAACTGGTTAACTTACAAAGGAACTCCTGGTTTTTGAAACAACTTAACAATGAACACCAAGTGTGAACTCGCTCAACTTTGTCGTTGACTCATTGTTACATGCCTTGCAGGTCGTTAGGTATTTATGGAGCTTGCACGAGGAGGCGTGATCGTTGTGGGATATGGATAGTTGTATCCCATGTTAAATACTTGATACATTTGAACTTTTACTTGGTTTTAAACATTATGCTTCCGCTGACTACTTAAACTATGTTTTGTTTGGACACCAATTATATTGTGTTGGGTTTTTATAATTATTTACATGCTTGTTCAATATGATTGGTGGCTTGATCCTGGTCAGTCACGCCTCCATGCGGTAGTACTCCGCGTGTGGATGTTGGGGGTGTGACAGATTGGTATTAGAGCCATTGGTTATAGTGAACTTGGTTTTAAAAAGGGGAAAAGCTTTTTGATAAAACCAGACTATAACCTGTATAGTGCTCAACGATCCACAACGACGCTTCGCTCCACGTGCAAGGCTCAACATTCTAGGTGATATGGTTTATGTTATATTACCTACTTGTTAGTTACATAGTACATTGTTCATGGTATGCTTTGGTTAACGTAGCAACTATTGATGGATACTTATTGCATGCTTACTCTCTTCTGTCACTCCACACTTACGCATTGTCACGACACTCTACTCACCCATGCACTCTTTATTGTGAAGATCATGAGTGGACGAATCAACGTAACTCAAGCCCAGCTGACGGCTCTAATCAATGAACAAGTTGCTGTAACACTCGCAGCCGCTCAGGCAGGAGTTATAACCTGTCATCGCAACTTACTCCAGGATCTTTAGATCCTACTCTCGTAAACCAACACTTGTGTTTAACTTGACTCATCTTACTCACACGACAGGTCAACCTGCTCAGCCTCCTGTGTGTACTTTCAAAACTTTCATGGATTGTCGACCTACTACTTTCAACGGCACTGAAGGAGCGGTAGGCCTCCTCCACTGGTTCGAGAAGCTCGAATCCGTCTTTGAAATGTGTGAATGCCCTGATGCTCGTAGGGTGAAATATGCTATTGGCACTCTTGAAGGTGTAACGCTCACGTGGTGGAACGCTCAGGTTTAGATGCTGGGGATAGTTGCTGCAAATGCCACCCCATGGAATGACTTCAAGGATTTGATCAAGGAGGAATACTGCAACCGTGATGACATTCACAAGCTGGAAGTAGAGTTCTTCAACTTAAAGATGACGGGATCGGAAATCGAAGCGTATACGAAGAGATCAAACGAACTGGCTATCTTGTGTCCTACTATGGTGGATCCTCCTATCAAGCGTATCGAGCTGTACCTTAAGGGTTTAGTGCCAGAGATTCAGAGTCATGTGACTGCAGCGAACCTCGCCACGATTCAGCAAGTTATTCGTTTGGCTCATCGTCTCACTGATCAGGCAATCGAGCAGAACAGGCTGCCCAAGCGTATTGGTGCTACTACTACTACTTCTGATGCCCCCAGTGACAACAAGCGTAAATGGGATGTAGTCTCAAGCAAGGGTTAAACATCAGCCTAGTCTCAGTCTTAGCAGCGAAAGACTGATGACTACAAGAGCCCCGGTTAACAATCTTCTGGTAGTCAAGGGCAGAGTGGGTACAAGGGGAACCACCCCAAGTGCAACCAATGTGGTTTTCATCATAGCGAGCCGTGTACTAAGGGCACTTGTCAGAGGTGCAACAAACCTGGCCATGCGGCCAAGGATTGCAGGAGTATCTACCCTGTAAATCAGTGACGACAAAACCAGCAGCAAGTTCCACAGAATCAGCAACAGCAGCAGCAGGGTAACAGCAAGGGATGCTTTTAGTGCGGTACTGAAGGCCATTTCAAAATAGACTGCCTCAGCTAAATCAGAGACAAAACAACAACAACAATCAGGGAAACGAAAATAATAATGGGGGAAACAACGGTGGCAATGGTGCCAGGGGTCGAGCTTTTGTGATTGGTCAGGGTGACGCGAGGGACGACCCCAACATGGTGATGGGTAAGTTTCTTTTGGATGAATTTTATGTTATTGTTTTATTTGATACGGGTGCCGATACTAGCTATGTGTCCCTAAAAGTTAGTCAAATGCTTAAGCGCGCCCCAACACTTTTGAACACCAAACATGTAGTAGAACTAGCAAACGGTAAAAGTCTTGAAGCTACACACATAGTTAAGGGTTGTACTCTCATCTTAGCTGGTCAGACCTTCTCTATCGATCTTATTCCCATCGTTCTTGACAGTTTCGACATCGTTATTGGTATGGATTGGTTATCACAACATCGAGCAGAGATCCTTTGCAAGGAGAAGATCGTCCGCATTCCTCGTTCAAATGGAGAAACTTTAGTGATTCATGGCGACAAGAGTGGTGCTGTAGTGGGAATCATTTCTTTTCTTAAGGCCCAGAAGTGTTTACGAAAGGGCCACACTGCCATTCTAGCCCTCGTTACTGTCAACTCAACGAAAGAGAAAAAGATTGAAGATTTTCCGATTGTGCGTGACTTTCCTGAGGAATTACCTGGTCTTCCACCCCACCGTCAGGTTGAATTTCAAATCGAGCTAGCTCCTGGAGTAGCACCAATAGCTCGTGCACCTTATCGTTTAGCTCCATCATAACTTGAAGAACTGTCCACACAACTACAAGAACTCTTGGACAAGGGTTTCATTCGTCCTAGCTCTTCGCCTTGGGGAGCTCCAGTGTTATTTGTGAAGAAGAAAGATGGTACCTTCAGAATGTGTATTGACTACCGCGAACTCAACAAGGTGACTGTGAAGAATCGTTATCCTCTCCCACGCATTGACGACTTATTCGACCAGTTGCAAGGGTCGAGTTGCTACTCCAAGATTCACCTGAGGTCAGGCTACCATCAACTGAGAGTTCGAGATGAGGGTGTCTCTAAGACAGCGTTCAGAACTCATTATGGGCATTACGAGTTTCTAGTTATGCCTTCCGGATTGACGAATGCACCTGCGGTCTTCATGGATCTTATGAACAGAGTGTGCAAGCCCTATCTGGATAAGTTTGTTTTTGTATTCATCGACGACATCATGATCTATTCTAAGAGTCAAGAGGAACACGAGCACCATCTACGGCTTATTTTGGAACTCCTTCGATCTGAGCAACTATATGCCAAGTTTTCGAAATGCGACTTTTGGCTTCGGGAAGTCCATTTCTTAGGCCACGTGGTAAACAAGGATGGGATCCATGTTGATCCATCCAAGGTTGATTCGATCAAAGACTGGCCTGCACCCCGTACACCAACAGAAATCTGCCAATTCTTGGGTTTGGCGGGCTACTACAGAAGGTTCATCAAGGATTTCTCCAAGATTGCGCAACCTCTCACTTCACTAACTCAGAAAGGTGTCACCTAACGTTGGGGTGATGCACAGGAAACTACGTTTCAGCACTTAGAGGATGGACTTTGTAACGCACCTATTCTCTCATTGCCTGAGGGCACAGACGATTTCGTGGTTTATTGTGACACGTCAATTCAGGGCCTTGGTTGCGTGTTGATGCAACGGGATAAAGTCATTGCTTATGCATCGCGCCAACTTAAAATTCATGAAAGGAATTACACTACACACGATCTGGAGCTGGGAGCTGTTGTTTTCACACTTAAAATATGGAGACATTACCTGTATGGTACTAAGTGCACCATTTACACCGATCACCGGAGTCTCGAGCATATCTTCAAGCAAAAGGAGTTGAACATGTGACAACGTCGATGGGTTGAACTCTTGAACAATTATGAATGCGCGATCAAGTACCATCCGGGCAAAGCCAATGTTGTGGTCGACGCCCTCAGTCGAAAGGATACTACACCTAAGCGGGTGCGAGCGTTACAACTTACCATCCAATCTAGTCTTCCTACTCAGATACGAGATGCTCAGGTTGAAGCATTGAAAGCAGAGAACATCAGGGCGGAGTCCCTACATGGATCAAGGAAATGGTTAGAACAAAAAGAAGACGGCTCATACTACGTAACAGGGCGCATCTGGGTCCCACTATACGGAAACTTACGTGAACTGGTGATGGATGAAGCACATAAGTCTCGCTACTCAGTACATCCTAGTTCGGATAAGATGTACCACGACCTAAAGACTACATACTGGTGGCCTAGTATGAAGGCACACATAGCAACTTACGTTAGCAAATGTTTGACTTGTGCGAGAGTCAAGACTGAATATCAGAAACCATCAGGCCTACTTCAACAACCCGAGATCCCGAAATGGAAATGGGAGCAAATTCCCATGGATTTTGTTACTGGCCTGCCTAGATCTCAACGTGGAGATAACACTATTTGGGTGATAGTGGATCGATTAACTAAGTCTGCACACTTTTTGGCTATTAAAGAAACAGACAAGTTTTCTACTTTAGCAGACGTTTACTTAAAGGAAGTGGTTTCGAGGCACGGGGTGCCAACTTCCATTATTTCCGATCGTGATGCACGTTTTACTTCTGAGCTGTGGCAAGCTATGCACAGGTCCTTTGGCTCACGTTTGGACATGAGCACCGCTTATCATCCACAGACGGATGGGCAGTCTGAACGCACCATCCAAACCCTTGAAGACATGCTTAGGGCATGTGTGATTGATTTTGGTAACGGCTGGGAAAAACATCTCCCGTTGGTGGAGTTTTCGTATAACAACAGTTACCACACTAGTATTCAGGCCGCTCCGTTTGAGGCATTGTACGGACGTAAGTGCCGATCACCTCTCTGCTGGGCAGAAGTTGGTGACAGCCAAATCACAGGTCCAGAACTTGTGGTAGACACAACTGAGAAGATCGCTCAGATACGACAACGAATGGCGGCAGCTCGTGACCGTCAGAAAAGCTACGCTGATAAGAGAAGGAAACCACTCGAGTTCCAGGTTGGAGATCGAGCACTACCTAAAGTCTCACCTTGGAAAGGTGTAGTTCGTTTTGGTAAATGAGGCAAACTCAATCCGCGTTATGTCGGACCGTTCGAAATCATTGAGAAAATAGGCAAAGTGGCCTACAAACTAAACCTACCCGCAGAACTCAGTGGAGTTCACAACGTATTTCACGTGTCAAATCTGAAGAAGTGTCTGTCAGATGAGACCCTTATAGTTCCTTTGAAGGAGCTCACTATCGACGATCAGTTGCGATTCATCGAGGAACCTATAGAGATCACAGACCGAGACGTTAAGATTCTCAAGCGCACCAGAATACCTCTTGTTCGAGTTCGTTGGAACTCCCGTCGTGGCCCAGAGTTCACCTGGTAACGATAAGACCAAATGAAACTCAAGTATCCCCAGTTGTTCGGGAACAGTGCAACCACTACTGAGGCTAAAGCTACTGCGGAATTTCGGGACGAAATTCCAAACCAACGGGGGGATGATGTGACACCCCAGGCAAACCAGGAAACAACGCAGCATAACTAGCTTCCTCAGTAACTACGTACTAAATTTCGGGACGAAATTTCTTTCAAGTTGGGGATGATGTAACAATTCGGGTTTTCAAGGTCTTTCCTCTGCACATTATTTGTTCACAACTGTATTTGCATAACTTGTTGCTTTGAAATTTTATGCACGTTTTTTTATATGAAAGATATGGTGTTATTATTTGATATATGATTTTTGTGTTTGAGGTGTCTAGCTTTATAAATCTATGAACTGTTTGAGTTGTAAACCTAACTTGTGCATCCTCATTGTTATGACTACGAAACCTAGGAGTTACACCACACTTCACATGAAGAAACCTAGGAGTTTCGCCACCTAGGAGTTTCGTCAAGCACATCACGACGAAACATGGGGTTTTGCCACCCCCTTTGATGTTTCGTGGACATGGGCTTCGGCCCAGGTTAGGCCCAGTCGCACTTAGGTTATATTACGTGAACCATAACTTGCGAACCCTAGTTTTCCCCCACATCTCTCGACGGCAGACAACACTCCCCATTGGAACTTTTCTATCTATAAAGCTTTACCTCTCGTGTTCTTGCACTTGATCGGTATGTAACCCTGTTATTCCAGATCATGATTCTTGTTTGTTATGTGCATAGTTTGAGTGTGGCTGTAAATGATTAGAGCGTATGTTTCTGAAACTTGATAGTGTAGTGATACGCTTGTTGTATGTTGATGATCTTGATATGATAATGGATGTTTGATGTCTATAAGATTCGAATAACATATAAATGATTGTTTAGCAGACTAGGGTTTCATGTTAAAAGGTGTTGATGAGTGCTTGATAATCACGACGAGCTGCTTATAATGTATAATGATTGAATGACTGGTTCTGATCATATGATTATCGAATAATTTAAGTGATTTTAGGAATTGATCTGTTTAGTGATTGGTTGATGAAGTAACGTAACTGTCAGATGATAATTAGGGTTCCTGTGATACGTAACTGTTGGTGATGATCATGATTACTCGACGAAACCCTCTATCTCGACGAAACCCCCATGCTCGACGAAACCTTAGAGTGTTTCATCATGACCTTTCATCGCGGCCCTTATCGACGAAACCTTGGGAGTTTCGCCGTGAAGCTTATCATGAACAGTAGTTAAGAAGTTATTAAAATGCATGAATATTGGTAATTGAGTATGTTACTTACTGTTAATAATGTTTACTTTGATCAAATAACATGATTTGGTTCTTATACCCCATACACTTAACTGTTAGACATTGTTACACAACCTACTTGTGAACTACGGATTTGTTGGCATTATATAACTACTACGTATTAATCAGTGATCTCTACCTTTCATGCATTCAATGAGTTTAACTTACGGTGACACCACGTAAAAACGTGTCCAATTATACATAGACACGTGTCCTACACTCTGATTATGCAAAAGATTGAGTTTAAGGGACTAAAATTGACAACGAGTGAAAATATGCAAACGAAAGGACTAAAAGTGTCAACATGCCAATCTTGGGCCTCTGAATGACTACACGTGAAGAAAATATTCTTGAATGGGTGATTGATTGGGTATACGAAGCCGTTTGTAAAAAAAAATAATCGGAATATTATAAATTACAAGGGTTAAAAAGTGTCAATATGTCAATTCTGACCTCTGAGTGGCCTTTTAACGAAACCAAGACTTCGTAATACTCAAATATACTCCCGAGAATATGTGGTAAAAATTTCACGTAATTCCGAGATCGTTAAGCATGTTTTCCAAACTTTGGGCCAAAAGTGTCAACTTGATGAAACTTGCATTTAGGAAGGAATTTAACGAACCCGAGCCTAACGAAGTTTGTTTATACCTCCTTGGGCCTCAAGAAATTAACTACAAGGGCCTTGATTGCCAAAAATGAAGTTAAAAAGGGGTTTAAACGAACAGGGACTGAATCTGCCAACAAAGAAACTTAATTTACCAGTTAACCAGGTTCAGGCGGCCCGCGTAAGACACCCCTTAGGTCATACACGGCCCGCGAGGGACTGCCAGATACAAAAACTTGCTGCCAGGTGCGGGTTAACCTGTTACACCGCCTTAGCCTAGTTTTTAACGACCTAGGGAGCTATAAGTCGGTTTATTACAATAGCTAGGACACCTGGGGTGATCCCAGGGCCTCCTAAAACACCTGGAAGTAATCTAAATCCATGGAAATCACTATATTAAGAGAGCTCCTCTTGTGTTCTTGAACATCATTTGCAACAATTCAATTGTGGGACTTGCTCTGGAGCTTTCAGCAGTAACAAGAGGATTACAAGTGTAGAAAAGATTGCTAGGACCATTAGTAAGCTTCTAATTACTTATTTAGTGGTTTAATTTAGCTTAATTACTTAAAAGTCAAACTTAGTGTTTAATCAGTTTGACTTTCGTTTTAATTACATGTGGCTTAACCACTGATCAAATTGAAAGTGGTTATGAAACCACATTAGGGTGAGCGGGGCACTCCCCTAAGAGGGGAGTCCCCTCTCTTACGCACACCCAATCAGGTTATGCCACGTCAACTCCCCTCACACCCCAATTTGATGGCGGCACTCCCCTCTTAGGTGACTTATTTTTTTATTAAAAAAAAGTTTTCATTGGTTGATTGAATGGGGCCCACCTTCTCTCTCCTCCCCTCTCTTCGGTGCCTCCTCACCGAAATTCTTCCCCGATTTCACTCCCCGCCTGAATGGCGGCACCTCACCTCTCGGCATAAATGGTCCCCGAAGAGACTCCCCGAATGTGCCCCGCCTCCCCTTAGTATAGGTGATTAACCCCTGAAAGGGTGTCTCTTAATTATCTCGTTTGACTGATTAAATGTCGGGTCAAAGTAGTTTGACAAAAAGTCAAACTGGACAGAAATGACAATAATGATTTTAATTAATAAACCAGAGGTTCTAAATTACATTTTAACATTCTAATGACTTGGTAATGACTATCTAAACATGTTTTATCAGTCCTAATCCGACAATTAATAGTCTAAGGGCAGATTATAACCGAAAGTCGCAAAAGCTTGACTTTTGCTTTAACTTTCAGTTCTGACCCGTTCAAACTTAATTCTTCAATGTTTTAAGCTTCCATTAGGACCATATTACATTGTAGTATAACCCTCTAAAGTTATATTGCATGATGCCTAATCGTTTGTAATATATGCTCTTGATTGTAATTATGCTCATTAATGCCTAAAACGCCCTTTTTACATAAAACCGAGATTTTTAGCAATGTGAATGAACTAAAACCTTTGCTACTGATATTTAGACATGTCCCGAAAATTTGACGCCAGTTTGAAGTCTAGAAGGAGAGTTATGCTCAATAGCGTAATTAAGGAACTTTTAGTAATTAAAAGGCGTAATTAGCATAAATCCTATCTAAACCCGATTTTTGACACCAAACTTTCTACCTAATGATGTTAAATAATATTATGGGATTTTTGAAGATTTTTATTTATTTTTAGGCTGAGCATAACATAGGATTATAGCCTAATTTCGATAATTACCGGTTTTACCCTTTTCATCCATAAAATGAGTTTTACCTAACATTTTAATGCCAAACCTTTTGCTACTGATTCCATATGATAAATATAATATTTTGAACTTTATAAACTGACCAAAATCTCAGATTTCCTATTTTTACCATAATAGCCCTTTAAATCGCATTTTAAGCATTTTTAGCACCTAGTATGGGTCAAAACAATATTTGTCATAGAAAACTCAAAACCTACTGATTTTTTAAGCTAATTTACATAATATTACAGTAAGCTAAAGTTTTAAACTCAGAAACCTATTTTAACCCTTTTAAGCCTATGTAAAATTACCAAAATGCCCCTACGGTGCATAATTGGTTATAAAAGTTATATTTTTCGTATATTAAGTATCTTACTGATATAACTCATTAAAATACATGTTTTTATTAATCTAATCAGACCTAGAACTCAGTTTTAATATAAACTCTTTTATGAGCATTAAAATTACCAAAATACCCTTATGGGACTTATTTTGGTTTAAATTGCTTTTTGGGCATAAATGTTGATATACTACTGATATATTAACATATTTTGAGCATAATAATGATTAAGACCTGTATTTAATTTATTTGGTTACCCGTTACGCATTTACGCATTCGGATCGGTTTACGTGACTAGTTTACGTAAAATAGCCGAAATGGGCTTAACCTTGTCATTAAATCCTCATTTTCCAGAATGTATTTAGTTTACCCATATTATACAAGTATCCAAGCTTGTCGGGTCTAAATCACATTCTATCCCGGTCTCCGCTTAATTTACCGTTTAGGTCCGTAAGGTTTCCTTCTAGCTAGCCGGTCTAAGTCCTTGACTTAATTAACGACCCGTTAGCATCCTAATAGATAAATTAAACCTTCCATACAGATTAATAGCTTCCGGTAAAAAGTGCCTTTCAAGAACCTTAGGAATTTACTGCTACCACCAGGTAAATACTTTTAACTTATTTTCCCTATACGGGCTTGGGATACGGTATATTAATACCGCTTGGTCGGGTATGGGATTATTTTGTCGGATTGTGATTTAATAAATCCGCATAACCCGTTTTAATCTGTATTATTTGATAACATAAACATTTGGGGGTTAACGACCGTGTCCTGGATATCCTCGGCTCATTTAAATTATTAATGGCCACGACCTATGCACGGGGTGCAGGCATGCACCTGACAGATGCAAGCTAAATATTAAATTACCCACAAGTTGGGGATAACTCCTTTGTGGGTTCTATAAGTGGTGAGTCAGTTAATCATGTCCGGCTTCCAAACCGGCCCCACTTGTATGACAAATATATAAAGCTGTATACAAGATCTTAATAAAGATTGTCCCAAGTTATAAAGGATTTGTGCCATGTGCATCTAAATCAATTTTCTTAAATGTTTTCAAAACGAATCAGTTAAATTGTATTTACCAGTGTATACTAACGTATTTTCCTAAAGATTGAATTGACAGGTACTTCTCGAAATAGGCTGGAGTTATAGGGTGTTATAGAGGATCTTGCAAAACCCATAGATACCCGGAGTCTGTAGTTTATGTTTCTTTGTACTTTATGATCCGCCTGTGGATCTTATTACATTCCAGTCTGTATTATTCATGTACTCGAACATCGACAGACAGTATGGTTTGTAATAGTTTATTTACCCTGCCTTCCGCTGTGCTATATTATTGTGTGTGTTGACAATGATGATATCAACTACGTCACGATACTCCCCGCCGGGCCCACCGGTAACACGTGGAATATTGGGGTGTGACACTTACGTGAAAAACAATACGAACATAAACTGATTGTGTATACATGCATCTCATAGGCTTTGACTGATTAACTTGAAACATGTAGTTAAGCATACTGAGCAAACCGAGGTGAGTTCACACTTTCCACAAGGCATGGGATTCCCAAGGGTTGGGAATGGGTAAAAGATTGAAACTGAAACTGCGTGATCTCCTAGTTTGGAACACGTACACACCCTCTTTATTGAAGGGTGACAACATGTGATAAGTATTTAATCGGAACCTGCGTAATCTCCTGGTTTGGAGATTACGTACACACCCACTTTACTGAAGGGTGACAACACGGATACTAGACCAAATCTTTCTATTATGAAGTCCCTCCTTTTATATCGACTTAATCGCCGGGCCAATGGCGAGCGGGTCTTTAGTTAGATAGCGCTATTTAGGTTTGACAAGCCTCACACCGTGTCGTAGAGGACGGGCATGAACTAATGGATCTGGGCACTAGTCAATGATGATAGACATTGACGTCAGGGCACCAACTTACTTTAGTCAGTGGTCGATATGGTAAATGGGTCTAGTGGGTAACATGGGGAAGCCCCCGATGATTATGGATATGTCCGGGAACAAGGAAAAATGGTTAACTTACAAAGGAACTCCTGGTTTTTGAAACAACTTAACAATGAACACCAACTGTGAACTCGCTCAACTTTGTCGTTGACTCGTTGTTACATGCCTTGCAGGTCGTTAGGTATTTATGGAGCTTGCACGAGGAGGGGTGATCGTTGTGGGACATGGATAGTTGTATGCCATGTTAAACACTTGATACATTTGAACTTTTACTTGGTTTTAAACATTATGCTTCCGCTGACTACTTAAACTATGTTTTGTTTGGACACCAATTATATTGTGTTAGGTTTTTATAATTATTTACATGCTTGTTCAATATGATTGGTGGCTTGATCCTGGTCAGTCACGCCTCCATGCGGTAGTACTCCGCGTGTGGATTTTGGGGGTGTGACAGTAGTTGTCAACATGTTGGAGGTATTTCAAAAGTTCATTGCTCAAATCAACTTCAACCATATCTCCCCAACTTCAACTTCAACCTTAAATACTTAAAGTTTACAGTATAAAAAATACAATAATATACAATTTATTAATCTTTTGTAAACAAAATAACATTTACATTCAAGCATGTTACTTCTCTAAAAAACAATATTTTAACCCAACAGTCGTTTCAATCACCTTCAACCTCCACAAAACACTATTTTAACCCAACAGTGGTTTTAAACCATCATTTTAAGCAAACAGCAGTTTCAACCACAGTTTTCTCCACAACACTCTGCTTGATCCCAACAGTAGTTCGAAACATCTGTTTTCATCCATCTGTTGACCAAAGTCAACAGATGTATCAACCACTGTTTTATTTTCAAACATCTGTTCACAATAACAGAGTTTGATCATTTAAACGGACCTTTGCCAATATTACAAGCTTTTACACTCTCAAACCTAAATATTCATTTAGTTAATTTAAATAACATTGTTAATAATTTTAACACAACTAATTATATAAAAACTACAAGTGTCAAACAGAGGTAACTATATAAAAAAAAGTTCAAAACAGCAAACAAAATTCAGTAAAATACAGCATACTAATATCTAATCAATGGGCGAAACAGTAGTCTCAATAAATAAAACTCCTTTTGGATCACCGTAGTTGTCAACATGTTGGAGGTATTTCAAAACTTCATTGCTCAAATCAAATTCAACCATATCTCCCCAACTTCAACTTTAACCTTAAATACTTAAAGTTTAGAGTATAAAAAATACAAAAATATACAATTTATTAATCTTTTGTAAACAAAATAACATTTTCATTCAAACATGTTCCTTCTCCAAAAAAACAACATTTTAACCCAATAGTCGTTTAAATCCCCTTCAACCTCCACAAAACACTATTTTAACCCAACAGTGGTTTTAAACCACCGTTTTAACCAAACAGCGTTTCAACCACAGTTTTCTCCACAACACTCTGCTTTATCCCAACAGTAGTTCGAAACATCTGTTTTTCATCCATCTGTTGACCAAAGTCAACAGATGTATCAACCACTCTTTTATTTTCAAACATCTGTTCACAATAACAGAGCTTTGATAATTTAAACAGACCTTTGCCAATATTACAAGCTTTTACACTCTCAAACCTAAATATTCATTTAGTTAATTTAAATAACAAACATGGTTGATAATTTTAACACAACTAATTGTTTAAAAACTACAAGTGTCAAACAGATGTAACTATATAATAAACAAAGTTCAAAACAACAAACAGCATTCAATAAAATACAACATACTAATTCCTAATCAATGGGCGAAACAGCATACAAAGTTCATCCATCTGTTGACCAAAGTCAACAGATGTATCAACCACTGTTTTATTTTCAAACATCTGTTCAAAATAACAGAGCTTTGATCATTTAAACAGACCTTTGCCAATATTACAAGTTTTTACACTCTCAAACCTAAATATTCATTTAGTTAATTTAAATAACAAATATGGTTAATAATTTTAACACAACTAATTATATAAAAGCTACAAGTGACAAACAGAGGTAACTATATAATAAACAAAGTTCAAAACAGAAAACAACATTCAATAAAATACAGCATACTAATTCCTAATCAGTGGGTGAAACAGTAATCTCGATAAGTAAAGCTCCTTTCGAACCATTGTAGTTGTCAACATGTTGGAGGTATTTCAGAAGTTCGTTGCTCAGATCAACTTCAACCATATCCCCCCAGATGCTTGTTATCAGCCACTTGTTGTTTTCAATTATATTAGTCCTTCGGCGCCTCTCTTCATAATGAACTACACGAGGATTATTGAAAGCAAACACCTTCATCCAGCCTTCTTCTTCATATCTGAGCAAATCAGCAGTTAGCTCAACAGACTTTCCAATAACAATCAAATGCAGCCTCTTTGCGATGGTCAAAAAATGCCCTTGGCAAGGATTGACTACAATACTCTCTGGAAAATGAAGCATTCTGAAAGTCTCACTCAGAACATCAAAAGCAACGATGTTCCTCTCACCTAGTGGATACCAATAATTTGAAATCATGAAATATATGGTTTTATCAGCATAAACTCCTGTAGACCATGAATAACCACTTGAACCATAATTATTTACGCTACCGAAATTTATTGTTCTCCATGACTCACGATGTCGTGAGTAAACACGAGCAGTAGCTACATTACGGTAACATCTGATATTCAGCACTTTCAGATCATTGAATTAATCAAAATAAATTCCACCAGTATTAGAGTTTCGATCATGATTGTAATTTAAGTAGTCATCAGACAAAACCTTATAGCGCCTGGTAGTTGGATTCCAAAGAATCCGCTCACAGCAAATCCCTTCATTGCAAACTAACAACAATCCATTAAATGACGATAGAATACGTAAGAAGCTAGGGTGGACATTGTTAGGAAAACTTAAGGTTTTGCTTCTAACAACATCATCCAAATTACCAGCAACTACGTCGTCAACAACAATTGATGTGTCTTTAAAGGAGTGTAGTTTCTATTGTAATGAATCTCCACTTCGGAGAGCATGCATCATCTGAAATCCATGACTTGACAGTTCCCTATAAAAATTCTTGGAAAGACATTTCAAACGACAAATATCTTCTGTAGAGAGCCTTGTGAAAATTTCGTCAACAATCACTTGAAACCCAATGTTTTCCATTTTGCAGTGAACCAATGCGTCTTTGAAAGTAAAAGAAATTGTAAAGATATTGATAAACAAAAAACTTTTGAAGATGATTGAGTAGATGGATTAAAACGGTAATGATGAAAACCTCTGCCCAATGTATTTTATATACCCAATGAAGGCGGTTATGACTAAATACATCGTCAAACGAAAGAATATGATGCGACACTCGTTAGGCTTTTAATGCATTTCCATGGGAAAAGTATAAAATTAAACTCGTTCTTATAATTACAATTAACCTCTTCATTTACCATAAGACGCCTTTACCATAAGACAGAACTGAGTGAGTGGCGTGTATTAATTGCAAAGTACATATCCCCAGGCATTTTGAATTTGAAATTACCGGCAATTTCAAAACATCTGCTAAGGTATATGTTTGCCAAAGGAAACATCTGCTAAGTTATACTTTCTTGGCGATGGGCAGTGGTTTGCCCTCTTGAATGTGGGCCAGACCTTTGACATTTGAATATAGAGCAGTGGTTTGAAATTAAATGTATTTTAACTCAGAAAAAAATCTCAGACCTTTGACATTTGAATATAGAACATCTGTTAGCCAACAACAGATATTGCCAATAGTAGCAAGTCAAACAGCCGTTAGATTAGCAGAAGATTACCACTAAACAAATGTTCTCTTTGGGCAGACTTTACCTTTGAGAGAGAGTTAAAGTAACAGATGCATCAGTATTTACAATTGAGAGGAGGAAATTCTTCGAAAATCTCTATTAGGCAACAACAGATGTTGGCAGCAGTAGCAAGTCAAACAGCCATTAGATCAGCAGATGATGATTTAGAGCAGATGTTCTCTTTTGGCAATCTTTAACTTTGACAGATCTATACACTAACAGAAATTGATACAACATCAACATAATCTAATTAAACTCAAAGAAAATTTCACTTCTACATCAAAAGTACCGATCTGCAATAATTAGATGATATTAAAATTAAAAATTACATAATAATACTTATTCACCTTAAAATTAGTAAAAATAAAATGCTCCACAAACATTAATAGGATTAAAATTTAATTATGAGGATTAAAAGATCAATAATTACATCGACTACTGAACAACGGAACTTTAAAATCTAATAACAACACCAAGAAATTTACGAATCTAACAGCAAAAATTTAGTGCTTTTAGCTTAAACTCCATCGAGTACCGAACTTCTCAATGTATATCTTCGACAAATCACCATGAACTCCACAGAAGTACTGAATGCATCACCATCAGGTTTCTGGAAACCTGGTCTCTCGTGAACAGACCAAGATGCAGTACATGAAAACACTTCTTCAGCTGTTGAAGAGTAGCCCTACCTCATATACTTAATCCTTAACTTGCTTCATGAAGAGCTGAAAAAAAAAATACTTTAAACGATGTTGGAACAATGATGCTGGAAACAACCATAGAACAATCATCATTATCTGCTTTAAACCAAACTTTATACTTCTTTTAATACAAAAAAGGCAGGAAAGAACAAATCTCTAGTAAAATAAAATCTTACCTTACAGCAGTATCTGATCCTTTCTTGCGTTTAGTAGGAACTACTGTGGGTTCTACATCATCATCATCTGCCCAAGTCATATATAATCATCATTTAGTCATAAGCAAAAATTATTTTAAATGTACATTTAATAATCTTTCTTTGTTTTTAATTTAACTTTATGCTTCTTTTAATACAAACCTGTAATAACCCGCAGATGATTGTATGAATTTCAAACAACTGTGATTAGACTGAAATATAAAGCGAGAATTAGAGTATATCACTTCAAAATTAAAATTCAAAATTTCAAAATTAGAGTAGCAAAAAAACATACTTTAAATGATGTTGGAACAATGATGCTGGAAACAACCGCAGAACAATCATCATCATCATCTACTCAGATCATTCACAATCATCATTTAGTCATAACTCAAATAAAAAAATTTAGTAAAAATCAAAAACCAAAACAAACATAATCATATATATCACATTACCATCATCAAGGCAAACCACATATCCCCAAAATTTGTTCTGAAAGTGGGTCAGAGAGAGCTTCCGTTTTCTCTTATCCTTTATGAACAAATGTCGAGTATTGAGAAGAAGGGATTTGAGGAAGAGATACATTAGAAATGTGGTTTGAAAATACAAAAGAAGAGAACACGAGAATGTAAATATGAAGAGTGAAATGAGAATATAAATCAGTTTATATAAGAAGATGATTGACAGAAGTGAGTGAGTGACATGCATTAATTGAAAATTACATATCCCCATGCATTTTGAATTTGAAATTACTCGCAATTTCAAAACATCTGCTAACGTATACGTTTACCAAAGGAACCATCTGTTACTTTCTTGTAGATGTGCAGTGCTTTGCCCTTTGGAATGTGGGCCAGACCTTTTAACATTTGAATACACAAGGCAGTGCTTTGAAATTAAATTAAATGTATTTTAAAGTGATTTATATATTGTTAGGACCGGTTTGACTCCGAAACGATTGCGTAATCGAACGTGTGACGTGCGGAATCCGTACACGAACGCGAGCTAACACACGTGATGTAATATAAACGTGATTCTATTAACGAATCTGAAAACGTACAGCACCTGAATCACGAACAACGAACTTTCTCTCTCTAGCTTTCTCTCTCTAGCTTTCTCTCTCTAAGTTGTGAAAATGACAAGAATTGCAAAAGTTCTAAACTAGAAACCCTAGAGATCTATTTATAGGCCAAGGGATTAATGAGGAATCTCATTAATTACAATTATGCCACCTTGCCTTTTTTACTAACTATCACTAAAATATAACGCTGTAACTCTCATTTTCTTCAGTTTTCTGCTACGGACTAGATTGACGGAGGCGATAGATAGATAATGCACTAACAGACTCCCCCTTGGATATTGCTGTAGTCAATCTGTAGTCAACTCGTAGCGACTTTTCTCTCTCTCTCTCTCTGAGTCTTCTTGAAGCTTTAACATCTTCAGCTACACAGACTCCCCCTTGCTCAAACAGAATCCCAGTGGATCTGTCTTCAGCTTCAGCTTCTCCTTTCTGTAGACTCTTTTCTTTGTCAGGCTCCCCCTTTCGTCAAGCTTCCATGCTTTGGGATCGACATCTTGCTTTCCGGTTACAAGCTCTTACTGGAACGATTCCTGGCACTTTGCACGCTTCCGTTTGCGTTGAGCTCGTCTTCAGACTCCCCCTTAGACTCAGCTTTCGGGATCGTAGTCTGGTATAACATCTGCAACACTCAGACATTTATAAGTAACAATCATTTTGAAATTATCAATCAAATTCTCTAATCAACTCCCCCTATCAACAAACTTTATAGATTTGGCAGTGTTAAAGAATCCAACTCCCTCACAGTTAATCTTCTAAGTCCAAATTAATGACCTTGGAGACATCACAAACTGTTTTTGAAATTTTTGATTTTAAATCAAGTATCAAATTAATGAACTTGTTTTATTTTCATAAACACAATCAGCTTACTTAGATTTTGAAACTCAGCAACTCAGACATCGGTTTATCGAAACTAAAGTAGAAATCAAAATCTTTTTGTATTTTCTGAAAATATAAAGCAGTAAAGAAATATATACACACATATTTACATACAATATTTTTGTTTGAGTATGCGTCAGAGGATCATATCAGTTTTTGACAAGTCACAAGTACCGTTGAGCTTAGTTACACATTAAGAATTAAACAATTCACTTAGATTGTCAATATACTGATCCACTTAAATTTTCATACAAATTTCAACTAATTCAGGATACGAATTAGATGTTTTAAGACTTAAACTCATTCATGTGTCCCACCTCTTGAATATACTCCCGTATCCAGAATCTCAATATTCAGTCTTACAGGTAATTAATACTACAATGATATCTGTACATAAATTAGGTATGCGAGGACTGAGGGATCTCAGGTCGATACTTCCGTATGTGCAGAGAGATATCAGTTTCGACTTTTTGGTATGTCCCCTTTAGAGGATCTTTTAGCTACAACAGCAGCGACTATCAATTTTATTGTTTCATCTGCATGCTGAGGGTTTATGCTGTGTTTCAAGCATTCGGTGAAAGTATTATCCAAGGACTAGGTCAGAACTTCCATTCAGCAGAAGTCCCGGAATAATACCCCAGACATCATAGAGTATAAAAACCTAGTATATCAGAACACGAGACCTTTCAAACGAGATTTCAGGGGTTACCTATATATCCAAGTAGTGTTCCCCATGAAACAAGTTTGAATTTAGGTTTATATCCCGAAAAAGTTTACTAAGTGTATAAAAACCTATCGACATATCATCAGTGAGACTGTTTAACGCTATTTAATCATTACAAATCTTTAGCATACTGTAACTGTCTACTGATGTACTATCATTTCCTCTTTTTACACAAAACTCAAATTTTTGAATTTTATCATGTTTTTGTATTTTTCAAATTTTCTAATGTTTTTGTATTTTCTGACAATATTTCTCCCCCTAAAATGCAAAACCATTAAAAAAAATTTGATAACCGATGTAGATAGCTTTGTCTCGCCATCCATTTTCTGCTTCTCGTGTACCGAATTACAGAAAACATAACATACTATATAGCACAATTAACAGAAAAACTAACATACAGTACCCCCATGATTTACAACACACTGATTTTTTACAGTTTAAAAACCGTTTCTCAATCTGATGAATGTAATCATGTTTGTTCAGCCGTGAGGGTTTCGACGTATTCCATCAACACATAGTTTTGTAATTTTTTATATTTGACAAAAATTAAAAACAAACATATTTTTGGTTTTTAATTTTTCAAATTTTTAGGATTTTTGAAATATTGTTTATTTATGTACAGAAAAACATATAAACTCCCTGTTTCAACCAACACAGGGTCCAGCAGCCTTCTCCTCCTCTTGGTGTGCCAGGCTGCTCCAATTTCCAAACTCACAATCTTCAGATTCCTTGAGCACCTGCACATTCAACTAATTGAATTACTTGAACAATTTAGCCCAGGTCTGTTGAACTTTAGGCATTTCAATACAATAATTTTCATTCAATGCTGGAAATTCATTGTCATTTTTCACAAAAACTTTCTCAATTTTAACTTCAACTTTCTCATCTTTTACCGAATCAACATGTTTCTTAACACTCCATGCTTGACCTTTTGGTGTTCCACGTTTGTAAAAATGTGAATCTTTTTGAACACTTTGGTTTTGAACAACAATTTTTGGTTTCCAAACCTCTTGGGGTTTTGTCATATCAACTGAAGTTTTCCAACTTTGTGTTGTTCTGAATCTGGGTGTATGAGAATTCAAGGTCTGTCTTGAATCAAACCTGTTCTGGTTTGATTTCCAATTTTGATTTGAAGCAAACTTGTTTGTGTTATACCTCCAAGTTTGTTTCGAATCAAATTTTGGTGACCTTTGTCTCATAATCTTAGATTTCTGTTTCTCAGCATCAATCTTCTTTTGATCAACATCCACAGGTTTTGGATTTGGACACTTGCGTGCAAGATGTCCTTTTTGATCACATTTGAAACATGTTCTCATGGACACATCTTTGACCTGTGGCTGTTGCTTTCTCTTTTGTGCTTCAAACTCAGCATTGGATTGTCTCAATTTGAGTTCTTTTTCTTCATCCAAACTGTTTCCTTGAACAAAACTTATTTTAGTCTGATAATTTGTCGTCTCATTTTTGTTCCAATGTTGTTTCTTCTTATAACCCAACCCAGCCTTCATGTTTTTCTTTTTGAAACCAGGTTTGTTATACGAACCTTTACGACTCTTACCGGCAAACTTTGAAATCTCAGACTTCTCAATCTCAACCATTTTGAAAACTTTGTCAACTTTTTCTGAAATCACATTCTGAATCGGGAATACAACATCTAAAAATAATTTGTCCGATCCAATCATGGTATAAACCAATCCCTTTGAATCATCATTCAAATTTTTCTCGGATTTTGTGTTTTTCAGATATGCATCATGAAGATTTCCTTCATTTTCATCATGTGATTCAGAGTTACCTGTATCAACCGACTCTTCTTTCAACACACTTTCAACGAATTTACCTACCACCTCTGAATCATGAGAATCATCAGATTTGGAATAGGTTATGTCAATGTTGTCTGGCAATTGGTCTACCATGTTGAAAGCTTTTTCGACCTTTTCCTCATCATAAAATGCAAACTTTTCCGGTGGTGGAACTTGATGAAACTCTGAGCCAATGCCTTTCTTGTTCTGCTCAGACTCACCATCTCCCAGTTTTATATTGAAAATTCGTTCAAGCACATATGACGATACGTGGTAACTTTTTAACTTGTTGTTATCCTGCTCTAAATCAGCAATCTGTCGCTTTAGCTTAGCAACATCTTCAATATAGGAATTAACAACATCTTGTTTTATAGCATACATTCGTTTAAGCTCTTTGGTTGTTTCAGAAAGATAATTCATTCTAGATTGAGCATATTTCATTTCATCTTTTACTTTATCATACGACTCTTTCATAACATGATATGATAATTTCATTGAGTCATATTCCTTTTTCATTTCTTGAACCACATTTTCTTTTTGTGAACATTCATTTTTCATTTTCAAAACATCTTCTTTCAAAACTTCATTTTCTTTTTCTAACTTTGAACATTTTCCTGAAAGTTTTTCATCTTTTTCGTTAAAAACTTTTTCTTTTTCTAACATCTCTTTGCATTTTGCTTTGAAAATGTTTTCGATTTTTGTGAATTCAAGTTCTCTTGTTCTGAATTGCTTGTCTTTTTCAGTACAAGCTCTGCATGGTTCCATGCATTTCTTGCACTGTTCAATTTGTGTTAAGACTTCAGAATCAGAATGTACCTCAGTGATTGGCACTTCGGTGTTTTCAGCAGCCTCTGTCTGCTTCATCTCAGCATCATTCAGCTTTTGTTCAACACTGACTTCCTCACCAGCATCACCATCTTTCTCATTCTTTTCTTCTTTTTCTTCTTTCTTCATCTCTTCTTCAATCTGCTGTTCTTCAGTAACAGCTTCTTTCACAACTTCTGCTTTAACAACTTCTGTTTCAGCAACCTTCTTCAAATTGTTCACCATCTCTTCAACATTCTTCTTCATTCTTTCTTCATCTCTTTTTCTCAAACATGACAGCATAGCATATCTGATATCTTTTTCATACTGTTTAACGTATGCATTATCTTTCATCACTCTTCTGTAATATTAAGCTCTCAATGTAACAACAAGAAGAACATCATCAAAAATTATGTCTTTCTTTGGAACAACAGGTTCTCCTTCTCTGTTGTAGTAGCATTCTCTTTTCTTATCCCATCTTCTGTTGCTGACAGCACTCTCATATTCTTCCTGCATGTCATCCATTCTGTTGTAGACCACATTTCTTTCTTTGTAAGTCTTCTCACTCAAGATCTCTTCTCGAGTTTTCTCTTTGACCTCAACTTTTTCTTCATGGATCTCAGCAGTGTCTTTTTCTTTGTTTTCATTTTTAATCTCAGCAACATAAACAAACTTTCTTGGTTCAGTCATAGCTCTCCCATGAGCTGTTTTACGAACATTCTCCAAACGATCTTCTTCTGGACAAATTTGAGACCAATCATAGCCTTCATCCTCATAAATCAACTTTCTTTCGGGAGCAATTACAGCATAAGCTCTTGATTTTTCTTTCGGTTTATCTTCAATCAACTTTGGCTCTTCTCTGCTTCGATGGTAAATTGCCTTTCGATAATAGTCATCGTTGAAAGGACGTTCATTTCCTTCAACAACTTCAGAGTTTCTACATTCTCTTTTGAAATGACCTTTTTGCTTGCATCTGAAGCAGGTCACTTTGGATTTGTCGAATCCAAGCTTTGTTGACGCACCTCCAAGCGATTGTTTTCCGGTAATCTCCATATACCTCTGAGCTCTGCGAATGCAACTAGCTAAACACCAACGGATGTCAATGAGTTCCATCTCTTCCGGATCAATCTGGTCGTAGTCTTCTTTGGTCAATTCGGAGTTTCCAGTTTTGCCAGCTACAAGACCTTCATATGATTCCAGAACCGATGCGAGAAAACTCATTTGCTGCTTCGCTGCATTGATGCTCATTGCTGGAGAATTCTTCAATTTAAGAGCAATGTTGCAAAGAATTTCTTCAGAATCATCAGACTTTGACTGTGACGATGAATGATATCCAGAATGATGACTTGTTGACGTGGTTTGTGGCTCTTTCATCTTCTCACCACTAAATGTTGTTTTTGGTGAACCAACGCCTTTATCAGAAGTTACACTGCCTTTGTAATACAGACCCACATTTTGTTGATGTGTAGAACCAGTCATCTTGTTCTGCTTTTGTAATTCCAGATCATGACTTTCAATCTTTTCAAACAAAGAATCAAGAGAAATTTCATCATATGAAGCATCATTTTTTAATATAAAAACAAACGTTTGCCACTGATCTGCTCGTGGTAACGCTTCAATGACTTTATCAATAAGTTCCTCTCTTGTTTTATCAATTTTAAAACGTTCAAGCTCTATTTTAAGATGACAGAATCTTTCGATCATTTGTCTCACTGTCTCTCCTTTTATGTTATCAAACAGGTCAAATTCCTTTTTTAGTAAAGCAATTTTATTTTTCCGAATCTGTTTTCCCCCCTCAGCTTTAACTCGTAAAGCTTCCCAAACCGACTTTGACGATCCATCATGAGTGAGCAATGCGAATATATCATTTCTGATTGCTAACTGGATCAATGCAATCATTCTTTGTTCGGCAGCAAATTCTGCTTTGTCATCTTTTGTAAAGTCTTTGAATGATAGTTCTTCGTTCTTGTCATTCTTTGGCCTTTCATATCCAAACTCCAGACAAAACCAACTTTCATGCGCATACGCTTTTGCCCAATTGATGAAACGTTCTTTCCACCAGATATAATCTTCAATGCTATCAAGAGTTGGTGGCTTTGAATGCGTTCCATAGAAGTTATCATGCTTGATATTCTCGTTGATGGCTTTCGTAATGGTTTTCGGGGTAACATTTGCAATCTCGGTCGATTCGGACGTGAACGCGTTGAAGAATGTATTGTAGAATTCCTCAGCCATGATGCGAATTTCTTCAATTACCTGAATCACAAACACAAAACAAACAAATATTAGTTCAAACACTATCAAACAATCGAAACAAAATACTCGAACTGGTGAATATTCTGTGCGAGATTGACGATTGACAGACTGAAGATTGATACACCGTGCGAACGGAACTTGATGCGAACTGAGATTCGAATTTTCAAACTGTACAAAAAGCTATGAACCGGCAAAACCACACGACCTGGAACGAGTTTGAATTTGAACGAACTGAACCTCCTTTTATGAACTGGGACCAGATTCAAAATATGATGTAGCTTTTACTATTGACAAACAACAATCAACCTATATACTTGGGCCGTAACAATGATCACATGGGCCAACTTGATTAGATCTGATCAACAACTTCTATATGAATGCCATTATAATGGTGATTGAGCCAACAATAAATGGAAGGTGCCGACAACAAACTCAAATATTCAATATAGACTTATTGGGCGGCAACTAGTGACATCTCTTATTGGGCCAAAAAGCTTAATGGGGCGGTGGACTAATTGTAGCAAATGGGCGGTGAATTGTATTTTATACACTCTTTAAATGGGCGACAATCACTGCACATGGGTCATCGATTTAATGGACGACACACAAGATTGGCCAACAAAACAAATGGGGCGGTGTAATGGGGGTATAATTGGACCGATTTTTGTGTCACCTTTCACGTGCAATATACTTTGATTAGACCTTTGTTTAATTTGTTTCACGTGCACTTTGGGTTAAACAAGGAATCAGTCGACAAGCTCAATTCATAACTAGCTCTGATTGGGCCGTTAATTTGAAGGTGGCCGACAACTGTTCCAACAACAGGCTGAATGAGGAAGATGACACAAAAGCGATCCCACCTCTTGATTTTATGAGCGGACCACAAACTGTATTATGAGCGGTCCTCAATGAGTACCTATGAGCGATCCACCAAGTTCATATAAGCGATCTAAACAACTAATTTGGAGCGGTCCAGAAACTTTATCCTATGAGCGATCCAACATGTTGCACAAAAAGCGGTTCACATCTGTTCAAATAAGCGAACCAGACATGCAGACCTGCAACTTTGACGCGATTTCGAACGAAAAAATCTCGATTTCTCCTAAACGGTTTGGAGTTTCGATCTGAAACTTGGTAGGGTTGTAGATCGGGTATAGGCGCACAACATATCCAAAAATCAGCTGAAACGGACCATAAAAACCTGTTCGATTCGACGAAAAACAGTTAAAACCGCAAGAAATATGAAAAAGATGAAGAACTAGATGAAATTCGGATCTCAATCTGATGTAATCCTGTGCGAAATCGTGTGAAAGATCAGTGCAATCGAGCTCCTGCTCTGATACCACTTGTTAGGACCGGTTTGACTCCGAAACGATTGCGTAATCGAACGTGTGACGTGCGGAATCCGTACACGAACGCGAGCTAACACACGTGATGTAATATAAACGTGATTCTATTAACGAATCTGAAAACGTACAGCACCTGAATCACGAACAACGAACTTTCTCTCTCTAGCTTTCTCTCTCTAAGTTGTGAAAATGACAAGAATTGCAAAAGTTCTAAACTAGAAACCCTAGAGATCTATTTATAGGCCAAGGATTAATGAGGAATCTCATTAATTACAATTATGCCACCTTGCCTTTTTTACTAACTCACTAAAATATAACGCTGTAACTCTCATTTTCTTCAGTTTTCTGCTACGGACTAGATTGACGGAGGCGATAGACAGATAATGCACTAACATATATTCCGGTTTATGATGCAGTAATGACATAAGAAAAGCCTTGTTGGACAGCCTCTCCAGCTGACACATCAGCTTTTCTTATGTCACTCAGATTTCTCCTTTTATAGAAAGTATAGATTATAAGTATAATTAGATTATATCTAATA
Organism: Helianthus annuus; assembly: GCF_002127325.2. Classification (NCBI taxonomy): domain Eukaryota; kingdom Viridiplantae; phylum Streptophyta; class Magnoliopsida; order Asterales; family Asteraceae; genus Helianthus; species Helianthus annuus. The sequence continues at coordinate 6,221,800 of NC_035437.2, forward strand.
ACTTATAAAATTTAACTGTTTTTAAAAATCTAAAATAACAGTCTTGTTTTTTGTTTTTTTTTTTTTTTGTGAACATGCAGATATAAATTTTATAAAACAATGATATATTTTTTAATTGTTTTTTATCTAATATTCTCTTATTTGCCACATGTCAACATTCTATTAGTTTGTTAGATTTTTTGATAAAATTTATTATCTAAAAATCTAACATTATCCAATTTAAAAGGGATTTATAAAAAAACATCTAAGATTTTTAGATGTATTATAAATATTGTACAAAACATAACAAAGTTTCGTATCCATTCTAAATTCCATATCTCTAATCTCTTTTGTATTTCCTACCATGAGTTCTTCGTTTCCATATCTCTGTTGCGAAGTTGTGCCCTATTAGTCATAATATGATCGTTGAGGATGAACGGGACACATACCTTCACTATTATGATCCATCTGAATTTCTAAATGATACGCCTACAAACCAGCAACGTACAAGCTATATTGAAGATGATGGACAATCTTTTCAATACTCCACTGAACGAATTGCAGACATATCTAGTTATATGACTAATAGGGCACAACTTCGTAACAGAGAAACTCATATCGCTCTAAAAACAATTTGATTGAGCATATATGGCAAAAATTTTCCAATGAGGAATGATTATGTAATTTCTATTTGATGTCCTTGTAATTTTACATTAATTGTTATGTAATATTTCTTTTTTTAATTTTTAACAAGTTTTTTTATTTTAAATATTAAAGTTTAAATAGTAAACATTTTTATCATTTATGATACATTTTATAGAATAAATTATTAACCTGAGTCATATTTATTTAATAAAAAATGGTTAGGTTGGGTTGTTAATGGGTGTGAAAGGTTGGGTTGGGTCAGGCTGTGTAGGTGGAAGAGAGAGAAATTATTTTTTTATTGAAAGTTAGGTTGGGTTGGGTTGTGAATAGGGATAGTCTCCCCTGGTTTACACCTCTAATTAATAATTAATGTATGATAATTAATAGTATATAAATGTATGAAGCATGACCACATAATCTTTTTTTAAACACACCCAAAGCCAAGGATACAATCACCCTAAGCTAAATGTTGTTGCTTATTTATAGTGTAGAGGAGGTATAGCGCCCCGGGGCGTTATAGATGATGAGTTGGCGGGGGTGACTCCCCTACACCCTCCGGCCTTATGGGTTAGCAGCCCATGGGTTTCTTATAAACCATGTATATTGTTAGATATTTTAGTGTAATCGGGGATTGACTTTGTGATCAAAGCGAATAATAATACACATCAAGAAAGTTAGGAGGTGCGGGAGTGCACGCTTGTTTGAGTTATTATTATTCGAAGTGTACGGGCGGAGCCCGTACTCCACGGGGGTTCCAAGGGGGCAGCGCCTCTGGGAGCAGGGTCCAAGGGGCGGCAGCCCCTGGCGGGGTCCAAGGGGCAGAGCCCCTGGCTGGGGTCAAGCTGGAAAATTTTTATTTTAATTAAATTGCTTTATAGAAAATGCCTTAGAAAATAAAATTTATAAAAATTTATCATAAATTTTCGGACAAAAATTCAAGGCAGTTTTTAATGCAATTTTATTAAAATTCGAAAATAACTGCCAAAAGCAGTTATCTGCAAGAAAACCCCAAAATTCATATAGAGATTTTGGTCACAATTCTGGTTCAGACAATTCGCACAAACAACATACACTGGTTCAATTTCTCGAAATCAAAGTTGTATCCGATTAAATTATTCGGGTGAACAACCGAAATAATTTGATCTGAGAGTGATTACACACCTCTCTGATCATCCGGCAAACCGAAATTCCCCAACATATATCAACCAAAGCATCATGTACAAAATCTTAAAGCAAGAAAAACCTTTTAAGCACATGTTACTACACCATATAGCCAAGATATGTTACTAATTGATAGTTTATAATAAGTATTAGAATATGTATCCAAACATGTACATATTTAATGTCATTAAGAAGCCCATCTTTGTCTGATAAATAGAATAATGGCAACATTTACAGTCTTCTGCCCAACAATCAAAAACCAAAAACCAATATAATCTCTTTTGACCCTGAATTCTCAAATTACAAACACATCACCATTTACAGTCTTTTCTCCACAAACAAACTCAAACACAGATACATTACCATACCATACCAAAGTGCCTACCTTAAACATAACATAACATAATCAATCACTTGCAGCAGCAAAAGAGAGCCAAAAAAATCACTCTTTACTCGGGTATTAAACAACCCACACTAACTCCTATAATCACCAAAACACCAACACGATGAAAAACGAAGAATCGAAAGAATGTATCTTATCATTTCAACTCCTAGAACAGATCAACTTTCTTCTTCATCATGTCTTGCTTCCACTTCGGTATTTTGTAGAACGCTTCTTTTGTCATCCCGAGTACCGCTTCGAATTCTTCAGCAGATAGATAAGCCTGAAGAACCGACATTATTACACATCTTTAAAACTACAATGTTGTAGAAGGCGCCAGACGCTAGTCGGGCGGTGAGGTACCGCCTAGGGATTAATCGGGATTATTATTAATATGGATTAATCGGATTGGACTTTTTAAGTATAATTTTACAAATTTATATATATATATATAGATAACTTTATACTTTTTATTAATAAATGTACAAGTTTAGGAGATAACTTTATACTTTTTATTAATAAATTTACAAGTTTAGGAGATAACTTTATACTTTTTATTAATAAATTTAAAAGTTTAGGAACCATATGTAAACTAGTGAAAGATAGGAGGGGTTAAATGTTAAAATACCTAAACTTAAATGTTAAAATAGGTTTATAACTAGAATTTGGGCTTTAAACCATGGGCCAGGTTTCAAAAATTGGGTTTTTTGGGTCAAAAAACATGGGCCCGATTAGTCCGATTTTGTCCGACTTTTACCGACTTTGACCGATTTTGACCATAACCGATCTTTTTGACCGACTAGCTTAAATTTAGGCAGTAACCCACCGACTAGCGACTAGGCGCCAATTAATCGGCTGCCTAGGCCGATTTCTGCAACATTGTAAAACTGAAAACTTAAAATTAAAAAGAGAGAGAGAGAGAGAGAGAGAGAGAGAGAGAGAGAAAACGAGAAACGAACCTCTCTTCTCTTAAAGTCGATTCCTGTAACTGGGTTCTCAGATTTAGCCCTAAGTTGTTCATAACTGAAAGTGCTTCGACTGTCGACACTAACACACTCGGGTTCTTCTGTTGTGGACTTTGTTGCTGAACCTTCGCCGTTCGTCTCTTGAACTGGGTCGGATGTCTCGGTTGTGACTTCCGAGCCTTCGTTACTCTCCAAACCATTGGAAGGTTCTTCGCTTTTGGCTATGGCTGCAACGCGGATACAATAGTTTTAATTCTTTTAGTTAATAATGCAGATTTATTAGAAACGATAAGTACCAGGTGAGACGGTTTCAGATGGTGGGCTTCTAACGGGCCGGACTGGAGAAGCATCAGACGGGCCCTTCTTTTCAGCAGTGAGAACCGAAGATAAAGCAGCGACTGCGGCTGCTCTTTGTGAACCCCGACTCGGTGCCTTTGGAGAAGCTGAAGATTTAGCAGGTGGAGAAGATTTGAAAGCAGAGTTCAACGCCGCCAACGCTGAAGCTCTTTGAGTGGGCCCGCCCTGGTTTCCGTTTGACCTATCTTGACTCTGTAAAGAAGTAAAAAAATTGTAAAGAAAAAACCGCAACCGAGAAACTCTCAATGTGCAGAAGTATTAGTTTAGGCTTCACTAGTTTTTTTACCCGCTGCGCGTTGCGGCGGCGTTATGACGTCATAAATTATAGACTACAATCAACCTGACTCGTTTCCGAACTAAATTTATGTTGAAACGTAGAGTAATCCAAATTCATACCATTGAATGAAAATGTATTATATTCGACCTGACTTGTTTCAAAATAAAATTTACCTCGAAACATAGACCAACTCGAAACATACATAAAATAAACACGTGCAGTGGCGTCGTACGTTGCGTGATAAAGTATAGACTACAATCGACCCGGCTCGTTTCCGAACTAAATTTACGTCGAAACGTATAGAAACTCAAATTTACACGGTCGAATGAAAATGTATTGTATTTGACCCGATTTGTTTCCAAACAAAATTTACGTCAAAACGTAGTTCAACTCAAAACGTACATAAAAAAACATTTATAATTGACTCGACTTGTTTCCAAACAAAAATTACGTTAACGCGTAGACGAATTCGAATTTATACCGACACGTACATAAAAATAAAAACGTAAGAAATTCGTTTTAGGGTAAACTCAGAACTTTAGAAACTTGAGGGGGTCAAAGTGATACTTACAAAGTTCAGGGTTACTTTATAAATGGGTAGATGGCTTTGTCACCGACCTTTGAAAAGTGATTTACAAAGTTAGAGGGTTACTTTTGACATTATACCAAAGTTTGGATTGAAAAGTCATTTACAAAGTTAGAGGGTTACTTTTGGTATTATACCAAAGTTTAGGGGTAGAATTTGACATAATACCAAAGTTTGGATTGAAATTTTAACATTATACAAAAGTTTGGGGCAGAATTTTGACATTATACATAAGTTTGGGGTAGAATGGGTCGGTGGCAAAACGTTGTTTTTAAGTTTATATAGAATTTACCTCTGCAGAATGACCTCCCCCAAGCCCAAACATTAGCAAAATCTTCTTCTGGAACGAGTTCCCGTGAGCCTAAACGAGAAATCCAAATAAACGTATTAATTTTCAATAATAACGATTAGATGCAGACGTGTTATATTAACAGTAGGAACAACACACACATTGGCTTTTGCGGAATCCCATGAGAAAAACGTTGTGAAGAAGTTCGGTTCGTTTCCTTCTGTAACTCTGTATAAGGGCACCGATGGGGATAGTCCATCAAGAGATGCAGCCGACTCTATGTATTTCTGAAATTCATGTTTTTAAATTTATTAAATAATGAAAAACAAGCGTTCGATATAAATATAGAGTTAAGTTCCTGTGAAAATAAAATAAACGTACGAAACGTACGAATTGAAAGAAAAGTCAAAAAAGTGGCGGTGTCATTTTGGTAATTATCACCAACTTCAAAATTACTCTAGTAGAGTAATTTTGTAAATGTTCAGGTAGAGTAATTTTGGTCGTGTAGGGTAATTATCAAAATTACACTACCCCCCCCCCCCCCCCCCCAAAAAAAAAAAAAAAAACCTAAAAAAACCTAAAAAAACCTAAACCATTGTAAATGTTCATGTAGAGTAATTTTGGTCGTGTAGGGTAATTATCAAAATTACACTTAAACACCCCACCCCCCCCCACCCCCCAAATTACTCTAGTAGAGTAATTTTGAGCTTCTGTAGAGTAATTTTGTAAATGTTCAGGTAGAGTAATTTTCGTGTAGGGTAATTATCAAAATTGTAGGTAATTATCAAAATTACACTACCCCCCCCCCCCCCAACTAAAAGCTAAAAACTAAACCATGAAGCTAAACCCCATAACTAAATGCTAACAAAATTACTCTACAAGACATTTTCCAAAATTACTCTACAGATGCTCAAAATTACTCTACAAGACACTTTTTGCTTTTTCCCCAGTTATTTTGAAGTTGCTCATAATTACCAAAATGACACCGCCACTTTTTGCTTTTTCCCTCAATGCGTACGTTTCGTGCGTTAATATTATTTTTATTTGATCCTTTACCTATAAATATATAATGCACAGAAAACTATGCTAAAATAATACCTGGCCAACTTCAAAGGCACTTTGCTTTTCCTTGGAGTCAACCGATTGACCAACCCAAACGAACACCTCAGCGTGTGTATCCAAAATTAAAATATCCTCCGTCAAGAGATCATCTTGTGAAAAATTGTAGATTTCCTCAATCTGTCATAAATGATAAATCAATCGATTTTTATATTAAACATATAACTTATTAAGCTAATTACAAGAGTACCGACCTCAAATTTTCCTATGGATACACAGCGCAGCAGAACATATAACAGAAAAATAAACTAGTCAGAGATTATAATCAGGAAATAATGATTATTTATGAAAGAGTTAATTACTGTTTTCGTCCCTGTGGTTTGTCAAAAATCACTATTTCAGTCCATTAGTTTAAAAATTGTGATTTCAGTCCCTGTGGTTTCACTTTCGTAACCATTTCAGTCCCTGTGGTTTCACTTTCGTAACCATTTCAATCCATTATTCTGTTAAGTACAGGGACTGAAATGGTTACGAGGTGGACTGAAATGGTTACGAAAGTGAAACCACAGGGACTGAAATCGCAATTTTTAAACTAATGGACTGAAATAGTGATTTTTGACAAACCACAGGGACGAAAACAGTAATTAACTCTTTATGAATATAAGAATAATATTTTGAAACCTTTATTGAATGAAAATGCGAACAAGTGAGGCTCTCGGACGGTTTCTTGTGTTACTTTTTTACTGGTGTACCCTTGTTTCCCTCCAAGTGCAAACCAGAAGGTTTGGTTCTCTGTTCCTTCTTTAGCAAACTTCACGTTGGCACCAGGCTGAAAAAAATATATATATATTTTATAAAAAACACATAAATATGGACCATAAATAAGGATTATAATAGCAGTGTGAGGTTCATTGGGGAACACTAAAAAAGTGGGGAACAGTGGGGAACCGACTCAAACGAACTCCGATTGGACTCATTCCAGTGGCGTTGGAACCGGCTCGTCGAACCCTAACTAGGATCTCTTAACCCTAAACCCTAAATCATAACCCCTAAACCCTAAATATATTAGGGTTTGGCTTTTAGGGTTTAGCTTTAGGGTTTAGCTTCAGGGATTAGCTTTAGGGTTTAGCTTTAGGGTTTAGCTTTAGGTTTAGCCTTTAGGGTTTAGCTTTTAGGGTTTATTGTTTAGATTTTACGGTTTAGCTTAGGTTTTAGCCTTATTTTTTAGCTTTAGGGTTTAGAGTTTAGGAGTTAGGATTTAGGGTTTAGAGTTAAGAGATCTTAGTTAGGGTTGACGAGTCGGTTCCAACGCCTCTGGAATGAGTCCAATCGGAGTTCGTTTGAGTCGGTTCCCCGTTGTTCCCCACTTTTTTAGTGTTCCCCAATGAACCTTCCCCTATAATAGCATTGAACATATCATACCTTCAAAAATTCAGCAATTTTAGCAGCTAGAGTGTGTTGCTCAACCGTGCTCTGGTTTCCGTGCCAGGTGAACAACGATGAACCAGATTGAAGAAGAAAACAGTCGTACGAATTTAAAGAGGTTGCCACCTGAAAAAGATCATAGTTACACATACGTAACATGGTCTCTATTATAATGAATAAAAAAGGTAAAGTGAAAGCGTATCGTACAGCTTCGACTTGAACGGCTTTATTATTATGCAATGAAGTTCCAGATATCTGAATGAGGGCTACTTCATCTGAGCTATACGTTTCGTCATTTAATCCTTTGTCGGCAATGTAATTCTTGTAACCAGAGCTTAACCCACCCTAATTACAAAAAAAAAAAAAAAAAAAAAAAAAAATGTCATTTTCATAATGTTTTTATTATAATAAAAATTCAGAAATATTAAATATCTGTCATTTTCATACCTTCAACACAACCATAGGCTGGAAGATGGCAACAAACTGTGGCGGTTCTTTCCCTTGATATACACGACCCTGAAAAAGACGGATAGTAGATTTTGGATATACATATTTATTTATCATCATTAAAACAAGAGTTAAATGCCATTTTAGTCCCTGTGGTTTGGGCCATTTTGCCAGTTTAGTCCAAAGGTTTCATTTTTAACCTGTGGGTCCAAAAAGGTTTCACAGTTGCCATTTTAGTCCATTGGGTTAACTTCATCCATTTTTTCTGTCAACCAGAAGGCCAATTCGGTCATTTTATATGGCTGAATTGCCCTTTTAGTTAACAGAATTACATACAAAATGATCAAATTGGCCTTCTCGTTAACAGAAAAAATGGATGAAGTTAACCAAGTGGACTAAAATGGCAACTGTGAAACCTTTTTGGACCCACAGGTTAAAAATAAAACCTTTGGACTAAACTAGCAAAATGGCCCAAACCACAGGGACTAAAATGGCATTTAACTCTTAAAACAATATAATGATATAATAAATACACTACCTGAACTGGTCTTCCTTTGAGTGAGTTAAACATCGTTGTCGCCAGCCGAGCAGCCATGTTCTGGTCCTCCTGTTGTTGCAAAATATGAATAAATAAAAAACAAAACAAAAAATAAATAAATAAAAATTAAGAAATTATTAACGTTTAGTGTGTAAATACCTCGATGCTGTCTTTGCCGATCCAACAGCAGAGGTAGTAGTCTTCTTTCTTTTCATTAGAATGGTAGGTGTAAAGAACAATGTAGCAATCTCCGCTGTAAAATTTACCGACGTCCTCCTTTGCTACTGGTGTTTTAGCACTGCCATTAATCCGCCACACCTAAAACACATAAAATTAAAATAAAGCTTCTTATAGCAGAAAAAAACGACCCACAAAAACTGTTTATGATCGAACCTCGATTTTTCCATTTTCTTCGAGCAAAGGTGGGACTTCTTCAACAGCTGTCGAAGCTTTTGCAAGGCCTTTAAGACCGACACCTTGTTGCTTCAATAGAGCTAATAACATAGACAGTAACACAATAAATCATACCCTATAATGAAAATCTTTCAGTAGAAACATATATCAAAATATATATATAGGGGAAGGTTCATTTGAGAAGAAAATTAAATTAAGAAAAAAAAGAACAAAGGGTACAAATGTAAAACATTAAATAGTTTTTTTCTTAACTCATTTATTATTATTTTTGACTAATTAATTAATCATAAACACTATCATCCTCCACACTTAAATTTTTGCTTACACACATTAAAATTTATCCTACACGTTTTGAAATTTATTCTACAGATATTGAAATTTATCCTACACAGCTCGTAATTCATCCTACACACCTCGTAATTTATGCTAAACTTTAAAATATATTTTTTTCTTTTTTTGAAAAAAATATGTTTTTTTGAAAATAAGTTACAAATTTAATGTAGTTAGCTATTAAAAAGGAAGACTACCAATTAATAATCCATCTAAGTTTACCAATATACCCTTACACTAACATTAAATACAAAAATTAAATGAAGTAAAATGAAGGATTTTTATTGGTTGAAATTTCTTCTTTTTTATTCTTACAAAAAATTTCTTCTCATTTGAACTCTCCACTATATATATATATATATATATATATACCTGCTACTTTGCCTCTACCCTCCTCGGGGGCAGAAGGTGCTGAGCCTGATGGCCATGAGTCAAAGTTTGACTTGAATGAATGCGTTTCATAACCTTGAATAAGCCGGGTTACACGAGTTGACTTGGGCCGATTTTGGCTTGTTATAAACTCCTATAAAAGTATTTACAGGTGAGAATAAATATCTGATTCTAGAGGTCACAGTTTTATTCGAAGACTAAGATTACTATTGTAATAAAAATGTTTTCTTAATTAAAATTAACGTATTAATTATAACAAAATAAGAGAATTTTGTTTACGGGTCAACCCAAACTAGCCGGTTTGGGCCTGTTACCCAGCCCGATCGTCCCATTAAAGACCTACCTCAGCAGCCTGCATGGCGGCTTTTCGTTCTTCCACTTGCGTTACTCGCCCGACCCAAACAAACACCTCTGAACCACAATCCAATAGATAGCATTTGTTGTTTTCCAGTAAAGATTTTGAAAGTTCACCATCCACTTCCTTAACCTGACCTTCAGTAATGCTGCAAAAAATATTTCGCAGGTTAGCATGGATAATTCATAAACGTTCTATATATAGAGTAAAATGCCATTTTCGTCCCTGAGGTTTGTCCAGTTTTCGACTTTCGTCCAAAGGTTTGTTTTTTCGCATCTGGATCCGAAAGGTTTGAAATCCTGCCATTTTCATCTGGCCCGTTAACTCCATCCATTTTTCTCCTTTAAGTCGGGGGTATTTTCTTCTTTTTTGTTAGCTTAAAGGGCAATTTGGTCTTTTGAATACTTGTACAGTATGCTAAATGCTTGTACATAAAGTGAAAAAAGACCGAATTGCCCTTTAAGTTAACAAAAAAGACGGAAATATCCCTGACTTAACGGAGAAAAATGGATGGAGTAAACGAGCCGGATGAAAATGGCAAGATTTCAAACCTTTTGGATCAAGATGGGAAAAAACAAACCTTTGGACGAAAGTCGCAAAACTGGCCAAACCTCAGGGACGAAAATGGCATTTTACTCTTGTATATACGTTTTTATAATCTTGATCCATGTGCATAAACATAAAAAGAGCAAAAAAAAAAATTATACCAATAAAGTTTCGGAGGGGTCTTCTCGGGAATAATATCATCTTCACTTGCAACCTTTTTGCCAATAGGAGCAAAGCCACCGAATATAACCCAAAATTCACCGGAGTCACCCTCTGCTTGTAGCTTCCCGTCATCTGAATTTATAACAGAAAAGGATAGATACAATAAATTAAGGGTAAATTACTTTTTGAGTCCCTGTGTTTTAGTAGTTTTAACTAGTTGAGTCCAAAAGCAAAAAGTTTAACGACCTGAGTCCCTATAAGCATTTTCTTTAACCATTTGAGTCATTTTGTGTCCAAATTTTAACATTTTGAGTCCAATTTTTTGGACTCAAATCGTTATAAAATGAACAAAATTGGACTCAAAACGTTATAAAATAAATGGCTAGGGACTCGGGGCGTTAAACTTTTTGATTTTGGACTCAAGTGGTTAAAACCACTAAAACACAGGGACTCAAAAAGTAATTTACTCATAAATTAAAAACATAAATAAACAAAATAATTATATTTATTTTATATTTATATTATATATACATAACATGTCTTACCAACAATTGCAACATCGCATGTCCCCTCATGATATTTATCCTTTAAAAACTGAATAACTTCCAAAGCTTTAGCCCTTTCTTGTATATTCGAGTTCGCCCCGTTAAATTGAAAGATTTTATCTTTAGTATCCAAGATAAAGACATCATCATGATTCAATGTGGATCGAGAAAACGGCACCTGAATAAAGGACACAACGTTTAGTTCACGTATATGTAAAAAGTAAAAACACATATTAATAAATAAAGGTGGGGTCACACTCACACACCTGCTTCAACTTGACGACTCGTTTTCCTTTGCATGTGTATAGTCGTGTTTGGAATTCTTCTTCTTCGGTTTCCTTAAAACCGGAAGCAACACCTCCTTCAAGTGGTATGATACAAGGTTTGAAATAAGATAAAAATTTATCGGATTCATGACCCTGAGGTTCCCGATATTGCACTGCACGCCCACCAAGAACTGCATCAAGTTCGACTGTTTTTATAGCTGCCGTTCCAGCTTCATCCTGATTTATGTTATGAAATAAATCAACTTAAGCAAATATAAAATACGAAATCCAAATCTAATCTAACTACTATAATAGAAGAAAACACTTTAGGGACACTTGTCATCATATTAGGCCATCTTTTATAGATAATTATTATTTTAATTTAATCTCTTCTAATTAATTATAGATGATCCTCCTACAAAATATTATTTAATTTAATATCTTATATTATAGATAACTCTCCTACTAAATATTATTAGTTTAATATCTTATGAATAATTATTATTTAGTTTAATCTCCTTCTCATTTATAATATTATTTATTTGAATTAATTATATTTGAACGTTTTGTTTAGTTTGGTATAAAATAAGTTTTACGAAACTTAAAATAAAATTAACTAATATTATTTATCATTTATACATTTACGGAGTTTTAAATAAAGGGTTAAATTTACTGAGACTTCGTTAACAAATTTTGCAACAACAGAATAATCTATTTTTATCACGAAAACCAAACTTTGTATTAATATATTAAATATTTTTATTTTCACTGTATAAAATTACATTTACTCGACCCATGTAACACATGAGGTTTTTTAAGATATAACTTTTTATTATTTGATATATAAAATTAGATTTACTCAATTCGTACAATACACGGGGTTTTTTAAGGATATATATTTTTTTATTATTTAGTACAGAAAATTACATTTATTCAAACCGTGTAATGCGCATATTTTTTTGGTATATAAAATTACATTTATTCAACCCATGTAATAAATATGGTTCTTATAGATATAATTTTTTATTATTTAATATATAAAATTATATTTATTCAACCCGTACAATAAATGAGATTTTAAAGATATATTGTTTTATTATTTAGTATATAACATTTATTTATTCAACCCTGTGTAATACACGGGGTTATAACCTAGTAAATAATAAAAGAAAACATAATTTTCACCTGGCTAGTATCTTTTCCCAACCAGAAGTGTATGTCGTAAAAGTACGCACCTCCCTTGCCAGAGGTAGTCTGTGAATACATTTAAAAAAAAAGTGAATAAAAACATTTTATTAAGATGGAGATAAAAGGGACACTAACAAAGCTGTCGAATATTATTAGCACCTGCAATACAATGTATGAATCACCCGAGTAGAATTTACCATAATTAGACTTGGGCAACGGTACTGGCTGAAAGTTTTCGATTCTCCATATTTCAGTCCCTCTACAAGGTGTTAAGCGAATATCCAATACGACAAATGCAAATAAACTAATAATAGAGTTAATTACTGTTTTCGTCCCTGTGGTTTGTCAAAAATCACTATTTCAGTCCATTAGTTTAAAAATTGCGATTTCAGTCCCTGAGCTTTCACTTTTGTAACCATTTCAGTCCCTGTGGTTTCACTTTTGTAACCATTTCAGTCCCTGTGGTTTCACTTTTGTAACCATTTCAATCCATTATTTTGTTAAGTACAGGGACTGAAATGGTTACGAGGTGGACTAAAATGGTTACGAAAGTGAAACCAAAGGGACTGAAATCGCAATTTTTAAACTAATGGACTGAAATAGTGATTTTTGACAAACCACAGGGACGAAAACAGTAATTAACTCCTAATAATATTAATGTGATAACAGAATTTAATAGGAAGGATACACTCTCTGACCGGCTCCTTGAAATGCTGGTTCCAAAGTTTTTGCAGAGCCAGACATGGTTTAACGTTATAAGCTTTTTTCGTCTTTAAATAAGGATAGAGTCTCGTGATGCAATCTTTATTGCAAGTCGCTGCAAAATTCAAATGAATTACAATTTGTGTGATTTAACGAATATCCTAACAACCTTCTAAAAAACGCATGAACATACGGAATCGAGTATTCAAAGGGCTTCAAATACTTGTAGATTACGTATTTATATATAATATCTATGGTTTTGATACTATGTTATTATCAAACAAGTCTACTAAATGAGCGGTTTTGTTGTTTAATTGACACAAATGCACATTGCTTGCTCATTACTCTGATAAAAAAAAAAATAGACCTCATTAAATATCATCGAAGTGCTATTCTCTCTATGATCATCATAAAACACGATGCAGCAGCTTGTAACAAATACATAGTTGTTAATGGCGAATAGTAGCAAATAGCGATAAGGTACCTATATGCTACATAGCAAATAGTGATAAATAGCGATACACTAGAAAAAAAAATTATATGTATATTATATCAAAATACCCTGGTATATACGCTATTTTACATGTATATTTAACAAAAACCTATAATCCAGCTATTTTATAGTTATATTTAATTGTTGTTTATATTTAAAAAAGAGTAAATTACGATTTTGGCCCCTGTGGTTATATCACTTTTACCCTTTTAGCCCAAAAAGGAATCTTTTAACAACTGAGCCCCCAACGTCTTTTTTTCTAACCCTTTTGGCCCCCAACGTCTTTTTTCTAACCCTTTTGGCCCCTAAAAGTAAATGGATGGGGTTAGTGTTAGGGGCCAAGAGGGTTAGAAAAAAAGACGTTGGGGGCTCAGATGTTAAAAGATTCCTTTTTGGGCAAAAACGGTAAAAGTGATATAACCACAGGGGCCAAAATCGTAATTTACTCTTTAAAAAAATAAACATAAATAAAAAATAACTGAAATCCCGCTATTTATGGCTACACACCCTGTAGCAACCTTCGACCTATACGCTACGCTATTCGCTATAGCAACCATAGCGATCGCTATCAAACAATTTCTTCTATAGAAATCTGCACATTTAATAAGAGTCGGTTAATCGTTATTTCAGCCTGATTCCATAAACTTCAAGTTTCAATTTCATAATTCAAACTTTATCCTCTAAATTAATTAATTGACACAATACATCATCCATCAGATCCAACTAATTATACCAATCAACAACTGACTATAATTCATGTCAAAGAAGTACACAAAGAGTCAATTCAAGTTCAAGATCATCAAATTGAGATCCAAAACAATATTAATCAAGTCCACATAAGAAATTAAGTTATAAAATTAAAGAGATAGATAGAGATCTACACTATTGAACTGAAAAAAAAGGGGCGAAAACAGTCGATTCACTAGTGGATTAAGAAAAACACACCTGGGTTCAGATCTCGATTGCTTCAAACACCAAAAAAGAGTATGATGATATGAGGAATTAGAGAGAAGAAACGGCACAAGGACAGCAAGACCAAAATAGAGCTGGCAAAGTGAAGTATATTAATATTTATTTTATGGGCTATTTTCTTTTTTCTCTATTTTTTTTTTTTTTTTTTTTGTGATTTGTTGGGTTAGCAGGTTGACTGGATACGGGTTGACGGGTTAAAGATTGCAACTCGAACTCGGCATATGTTATTAGTCATGTTAAAGATTTCAACCGTTCAAGGTATATGTATAGATTCGGGTCAACCTGAACACGACTCGTTTGACCCGTTTTTTAAATGAGTCATATATGTTGAAGAGTTATAAGGAGGTTGTTGGATTGTAAGCGTGTTATTGATAACGTGTTTAATGGTGAATACGAGTGTAACAAGTAAATAATATGGTATGTCAAAACTAACATTATTATGACTAGACATATAAAATAGAAATCGCAAAAAAAATATATATATATAAAAAATTAATACTTAAACGGGTTAACGGGTCAACCCAAACCCAACCCGGATTTTAAAGGAGCATTGTTAGTTGATCTAAACATGTTTTTATTTTTCCTTTTGTTTCTTTTTTTTTCAAATTCGAGTTCAAGAATTGTCAATTTTGATGAAAAGGTTTTTGTGAGTATACAGGAAATGGGTATTGAAAAGGGTCTTAATAAAGTCACAACTCAAAATCTTAATTTCACACCATGTATATTGGTTATATAACGTTATACGACTCGTATAAAATAATCTGACATGACAAATATTGGGCCTATAATGTTATATGACTCGTATAACGTTATACAGCTCGTATAGATAGAGAAAATATCGGGTCGTATAACATCCTATACTGGTCATATAATTTTATATGGCTCGTATACATGGAGATAAAAACATTTACTGACATATTTTTTTTTTTGCAATAATCAGTTATATTATCCGTATAATTTTAGACTAACTTTATACAAGTAGGGTATGAAAATAAGATTAGTGGTGGCATTCAAACGAGGGCGTGTATACTTTGAAAAGAATAAAGTTTTTTGAGGCAAAATGGGCACGGCACCGGCCATGCCGCCTTTTCGTTTTATTTCCTTTTCTTTGTTGCTTTTTTGCTGCCTTCATCTTATTATTTTCTCAAGGTGTCAATGAGTTTTGTGTGGTCCAAAATATGTTGGCTTATATTATTACTATAAAAAAAGAATATTTATTTGGTTTTTATATTTTATCTTATCTTTTACCATCCAACATTCTATTTAGTCAATTATACATTGTTTGATTGATTAATTAATTATTAAACATAAATGGGTTCGCATAACACAAACAACCATTTAATTTTGTGTGTTCTTTAAATAAACATGGTTAACTAGGGCTAGTATAACAGTCAAACATGACACAATATGACACGACACGACAAGACATGATGACTTGTGATGCTAGACACAAACATGACACGAAAACTTATTGTGTCATTTTTTAGTAACCTGTTTAGTAAATATGTCGATAATAGGTTAACAGGTCTTCAACCTGTTTAGACACGACTTTATCATATCCTACGTGTCAACCTGTTTAAGACACAAAACTTATGAAGCTCAAACACAAAACTTGTTAAGAACATATTGTTTCGTGTCATGTTACATGTCCTTATCCGAAATTGTCTGCCCTATTGTTAACACTTGTCACGTGCAATAAGCATCCAAGCAAAATAGTTATTTTATCATTTCATATCCCTAGCCAGACCTTTTCTCTTCCTATTCGCTCCTCCTCCTCTGGCTCCATTCTCTAGTTTCCGGTACCAATACTCATAGCGCTTCTGTGATCCAGTGGCGAATTTGAAAGAAAATTTCTGTGGTATCCTAAAAACTGTTTTTAGACCTAGGGGGTATCATAGTATTTGCTTAGGTGGTACACGATACATAAAACGAATAAGAAAAAAAACTTTTGCACTAATTTTGCACTTCGCCGACAATATTGAGGGGTAGCCCGGGCTACCCCTAAGTACCTGCTAGCTCCGCCATTGCTGTGATCCATCTATACTAATTATCTTTATTCAAGTAACACATCAAAAAAGTGATTTTAGTGGTTTTATAGTTCACTCAAGTATCACGTATCAAAGTATTCGTCATTCATTGAAGGGCATGTAGCCAAGTGGTATTAAAGTGTTGAAACGGTGTCCTGCTAAATATGTTATGATGGTTCAAGTTCATGAGCAAATGGTGTAAATTTAGGTTCCCTTAAAAAAATTCATTATTGAAGTTTTAATGACTAATAAAGCTAATAAAGTGCTTTTGATGTCCATTGTTAATGATCATAAATATATAAATTTTACACTTTTACTGTGTTTCTATATCTTGAATGTCAAAGAAAGTTACTAACGTAAAATCAAAGTTTCCAACCCTTAAAAAGCATGTCAGATATCCATAATTTTGGTCTTTTGATCGAGCCAGGACGAAGACAGCTTGCACGTTATATTTTTCTAATGGAAATTCGGATCTTGAAATCTTACTCATGGCATGCTTCTGTGTTTTATTTATTTATTTATTTTTTTTACTTTTCTTTTATCTTTTCTTTTTTGCATTAATTTTTCCTTTTTGGTATAGCCATGCATATCACAATCATATAAGCTCACACGAAGTGTTGATGTGTTTAATCCCTTCACACTTTAAAACATTTTTATTAACGTGCCTTAATAACTTTCTGAATTTTCATTTTTACAGTGTATGTAATTTTTTATATTATATGTAAAGAAAAAGTAGTTTATTTTAAATAATAGAAAGAATAAGGGGTTGGTTGTTTAGCTCTTAATGAGGCTTTTAATGGCTTAGACATCTTACTGGTTGAGCACTTAATGGTGCAGACTGTTTGTTTCGTGAGCAGATGTTTGAATAGTTCAGACATTTGCCTCTGAATGGTTAAGTATTATACTGATCTCGTCCCTATACCGTCCCCATCCCGAAAATACCATACCGAATTTTTTTGGTACCGGAAACGGTATCCACTTTTTTGGCATTTCAGTATCGGTGCCGGTTCGGTATGGTATCGGTAAAATACCGAATTTTACCTTCAAATACCGCTACCGTACCGATACCGTACGGTACCGTACCGATATATTTCGGTATCGGTACCCAGTTTTGGCGAAATTCGGGATCGGGACGGGATCGGTATCGGTACTGTCACACCCCCAAAATACCACTTAGGGAGTGTCCCTGATAGGCGTGTGACATACCAGCAATGAGCCACTAATTACATAGAACCCATACATGTTTCTAAAATAAAGTTCGTGATTATTAATAAAACACCATCCAAGTTCAAAGGAAAACCAAAGTATTCAGCGGAAGCAAAATTAAACGAAGTTAAATAGTTTGAAAACCAATATATAGTATCAAGAAATTGTAACACCCCTAAAATATAAACCCTTATATTATAAAGTTCAAAGAATTGATAAACAAGAATTTACCAACTAGGAATTTAACCTAGTTGAATTCAAGTCTTGAATTAATACATGTTATGGTTAAAATAATTAAGACTTAGAGGAAATCATAGTTAAAGGGCTAAACTTGACAAAAATCAAAAGTTAATTACTAGTTGTAACAAAAATCAACCAAACACACCAAAATTGATGTGTCTGGTCGATCAAGGAAGAGAGGGGCGACAGGGGGGTTCTCAAAACCCTAGCTCTACACTAAATCTACAAATTGAAGCCTCAAACTTGTTCCAAATCAAGTTCTAAACACATATTAGTGAACACCTCGTTGTAAGGATCAAAAGGTATGTGAAATTTAGTAATTTTGTTGCATCACAAATTCTAGGTTAAATGTGAAACATGAAAAATTCAGCTTAATTACTGATGCATGGGTGAAATTAGAAGGGTTATGAGGATTAGGAACAAGCCCTAGATGATTTCATGACATGACCTTGTATAGGACTTGTAGGATTTCACAATCACCATTGTAGGTGATTAGTGAACTTCAAGAAACTTGTTAAATGCTGAAATTATAACTCTTGTTCTAGCATAATTTGAAATTAGGGAATACATTCTGAAAAGATGATGTCAAGATGCATGCAAAAATTACTATTATAGTGAAATTAGATGTTGAATCGCAAGTCATGAACTTGTTTATGAAGGTAGAAAAATCTGACCCACTAGGTGTTTGTAGAAATGCCTAAGTGAGGATTTAAATGTGAAATTTGGATAAAAACGCAGATTTGATAATGGTCCATAATGATGTGATTGTGGTCATAAAAAGAGTTCTAAACATGTTGCAAAAACTGAATTTTCTAGGCAAAGAGTCAGGTTCATCTAGCGGACAAGCCGGAGGGAATTCACGAGGAAAAGGCGCGCTCTAAAGGTACGAAATTATTACTTCGTTACATTAAGGTTAACTATCATTCTTAAGTTATAGTGAAAAGCATGATAAACATGATTGAACAATGTGTCTTGAAAGTGATTGTGTTCCTTAAACAAGTAAACGGGTCAAAACAAGTGAAAAACATGAAACCTTGCATATCCGTAATGGTGTGTAAATTCAGCACCCTAACGGGTCAAACAAGTTCTGGTAATAAGCACGAAGCAAGTCACTATTATACAATGCATGAATTACATGGCGTGTAAGTCGAGAAGCGAACACCATAAGCAAAATAAGAAACCTTGCTCTTAATATAGGAGTTAAGGTTTAGATTGATGCATAGCAATAGTGCAAACAACTAACTAAAAAGCCTTGTAATTTAGTTCGTAAGTTATTCCCGTTGTAACGCCCTGCGTTTTCAAACTTCCTACATTTAGAAACCTTACGTGAAATTCTAACTTTGGAAATCTTGTGTTCTTATAACCATTCTTTCATTGTAATCGTTGTAAAATACGGAACTTGCTTCGTAAATAAAACTTGTACATTACACTTTTTACCTAGTTAAATCATGTTTTATTTCACATTTCACCTTGTTACAAGTTAGGGGAAACATTGTTGCACATTATTACACAACTTAACTAACAAAATTACTCATTATAATGTTTTAAAAA
This sequence comes from Helianthus annuus, assembly GCF_002127325.2. Taxonomy (NCBI): domain Eukaryota; kingdom Viridiplantae; phylum Streptophyta; class Magnoliopsida; order Asterales; family Asteraceae; genus Helianthus; species Helianthus annuus. The sequence continues at coordinate 6,241,297 of NC_035437.2, forward strand.
AAATAAAAAAGTAAAGAAATATGGCAGCCCCAATTCAGCAAAATTCAGCCCATATAGTTGTGTTTTGTGGGCTAGTTTCAAGGGGTAAACCCTTCTAAACACTTCCAAAGCCCAACCCATTGAAACCCTAATCCTTCCCCCTATAAATACCCCTTATAACCAGCCTCCCTACCACTTTTACAACCCTAAAAACTCACAAAACATCCACCAAACCGTAGCTGAAAGCAAGGGTTCGAGTAGATTGACACCCCTTCACGAAAATGAGCATAACTCACTCAATTCTTATCCGATTCACTCGATTCTTTTTCCTACTTGCTTGTATAATCATGGGGTTCGATTCCTAGACTTCTCCTTGGAGAAATCAGACCTGGAAATGCCCCGAAATAGTCCATAAACTTTCTGTTTGTTTTTATGTTCATCAAAAACTTGTTTAAACCTATGCAACTTGTGTCCAACACATCTCATACCTATGTCCTAATGCTTACAACTTATCCCATGGTTGGTTAAGCTTAAAAACAAGGTTGAGACATTTAAAATCAGAGGATTAAACCTCATAAACTTGGTGTTTTGTTTAGGGTTTTAACCCACAAGTCATGTCAAACTTTGTCTTTGATACATGAGTGATTATGGAACAACTTGGGTTGTCCAAACATACAATCCTCACATGATTTGATGATTTCTCTTAGTTAGTATGTATATTTCTTATTCTTTATTGTATGTTCATGACCCTCCTTGGTTGTTTTTTTTACATCAAGTGTAGTGGTGAACACATAGAGGTGCCTAAATGGAAGACTTGATCTTCCTACCTCCTACATGACTTCTATGACATTTAGAGGTACCAAAATGAAGATTTTAATCTTCTACCTCATGCTTGAACTATTGGACATATATTATATAACCTAAATATATTATTCGAATAATCGAATCTTTGATGATGAACTAGTGTTCATATGTCGGGGTACTAGATTACATCATCCTAGACTATGATAACTTGTCACGATTCTAATGGAACCTTGTTCCATGAAAACATCTAAACTCCTTCGAGTTTCCTAGTGTCAAGAACAAGCATCATATGTACTAAATGATTATTTTCCATGTTATTCTCATATCTTATTTTTATGTTGTTTTAAACACCGAATCTCGACTCTAAACATACTTGAACTTTATCCCTTATACATTCGGACTCTAAATCTCTACTCGTCAACAATTGGATAATCGGAAAACATATGCAAACTTTGTGAGTATACTCGTATTTCCCCCTTTTTACTTTTACCACTTTTGGGGTGTAACATGTTTACCTATTAACTTACACATGAACACTTTGTTAAACACATGAACGTTCCTATAACATGCTTGTATACGTGATGACTTGATACTTTAAACTTGGGTTATTCTTATGTGTTGAACTTATCATTAACTTCGTACGAGCCAAACCTTGACATATGTAGCGCTATAGGATTAACGACCCGCCCGTAAACTTGAGGTTATGTCTTGAGCATATTGCGTTTTCTTGGTTTGATATGTTAGACACATGCCATATTTAAGGTTTATCTTGAATCATATGCTTGCCATGAGGAATTGTTCACACTTTTATCTTATGCTATGTATGTACCAAACTTGTATACTCGCCTTTGCTTTTGCATTGAATTATTTTAAACATGTTACAGGTTGATGAGGACGATGCTAAGAAAAGAAGTAGCGTTGATGCCTAGATACACATATAGACGTTAGGGTTTAATATGTTGTATCAAATTTTGTTATGTTATCATGTTGTTATGTTAAACTTGTTGTATTTGAATTTCTTGTAATGTTGACTATTTGAAGTTATGAAATGAAATGAAATTTGAAATTTCTAAATATTGTCACAAATAGCGTTATGATGTCTCTAGCAATCTTCACACTTCGTCTCATCCCGATGTTTCCGCCATTGGTTGGGGTGTGACAGATTGGTATCAGAGCCATAACTATAGGGAATTAGGGAAAGTAGGAATGCTTTAGCCTAGTCTATAGTTTTAGAGCTTTATTCTTATGTTTTGCTTGAAACTACTTACATGCTACCTTATTTGTTTTTATTTATTCCTTTTTTTTATCTTTTAAGCATATATGTCGCTTATGTGTTAACACTTGGCATGCTATATTTACTTTAATATGTGCTAATACATGTTTTATTGTCTCATTCATTATGTTCTATTCTTAATATGCTTCATTGTGCATTTAAATTTGTTTGTTTATTCCTTTAACATACTCTTTACCTCATGCATTTTACTCGACTATTCTAAATCCGTAAACACTCGCATTATACAAATGAGACGAATTCACCAAAATAGGCGTGAAACCCACAATTTGGTGAACGACTCTCAATCTATCTATTCTTCTTTTTTACACGAGATATCGCCATTAAGCTAGGAGTGAAATCCACATCTTAATGGTAAATCTCAAATTTCAAATTCTAGTGGACCCTCGTCAACATGTCGAAATTTAAATTTTGACCCGACGAGTACCAACCACACTTAGGATACGAAATCGTCAAGATAGGGGTGAAACCCGCACCTTGTCGACTAGTTCCACTCCTTGATTTTTCATAAATCCCGCCAAGTCTTGAAATTTCGATTGATTTGGGACATGTAGTAACCGGAAGGGTAAATACCGTTAACCGACTTGTCGGCGAGAGTATTTTACCTATTAGGCCAAAGCATGCTCCTCAAATTCAAAAGACTTTTCGACCACTTTGGTTAGTCAAAGTTCCGTTTGGAACACTCCAAACTTTGGTCAAACATGTGTTTCTATTGTTCATTTTATACGATGCAATCTTTCAACCTCGAGTTTACCTTTGATTTCTCTTTTCACACGCACAACATATCGAACCTTTTCGATACATTTATATATGCATGATTTTCATATAATTTAAATTCATATTCCTTGTAACAACTAGTGGAGAGGTATCATCGAGATTGGAGTGACTTCCTTACCTTGACGATTGACTCCACCCCTCTTCCCTTAAAACGACCTCACCAACGAGTTAGGGGTGATTCCCTTACTTAGGTGACCGTTACCCAAAACTTCTCTTTCAAAATGTTTTATTATGCAAACTCGATCATATTTTATACCTAAATTGTTTATCATTAACCAAATCCCTACTCATGCGATTTTCAAAATTTATTATTTTATCAAACTTATTCTTTATTCCATTATACATTTCACATAGATCATATACACGAGATTCTTAATCATGTCTTTACCGTTTTACTATACGAATTTCCAAACCTTACGAAATGCTACCTATCAATTTAATCGGTCTAATGAATCTCTTGCCCATGAACTTCACATCTGATTTATTAACTGAAATACGTTCACATTATATCATCATACTAGAGACTTCCACTCTTAATCGAAATCAAACTAACCTTTCTCAATTACTTATAAGACCTCATAGATGTTATATGATCGTTTTACCAAATACTCTTTCCAACATCAATAAATCCTTTGTTAAAATTATTTTTAAACAATCACTAAGTTCTTTTACTAAATTTCTTTTCTAAGGGTCGACGTTTTCACAAGAACTTTCAAAGTTCAAAATTTCATGTTTTGATGCAAATGAAACAAACCCGTTATTTAAAAAAAAAAAAAAAAAAAAAAAAAAAAACCTTCTCTACAACGCTTAACTCGTCATCCAAATTTCAAAACACGTGGGCTAGAAGACTTCATGGGGACCGACAATTTTCAACATACGTGAACTCCTTTTTTTTTTTAACAAAAGTAGCATTTCAATCATTACAAAATACGTTAAGCATTACCAATGAGTACTTTATGTTCCTTTACATATACAAACTATATTCTACCTTTCAAACCAAGCTCAATCTAATTTTGATTCGACAAACTCAACGTTTTGTTTAAACAACTATACATACACATCATCATACACATTTTAGACGATATCTCGCGATAACATCATTTATATCGTTCGTATCTACATACTTAACCTTTTTTTTTTCTCCGCAATGTCTCAACGTACACCATATACGCAATATTTATTTTTCATACCTACACCTATGTTCATACGTTTTATGCTTGTACTCATACACATACTACTTATACGTTTTACGCTTCTACTTGTACACATACTACTTACACGTTTTATGTTTATGCTCATACATACATGCGTATTCATACTTAAACTTATGCTCATACTTTCATCCTTACTCATGATTCGTACAATCGTACCTATACGCGAGCGTAATCCGAGGGATTCGCTTACGTGGGTCCCATACATGCTTAAACATAAACATGCTTACATACGACATTCTTCTACGTACACATTCTTATTTTCAAATTCATGTATACCTTGATTCATACATAACTAGTACAAGCTATGTGGATCATGCGACGATCAGTATAATCGCGGGTGCACACGGGATTAAAGTGATAGGCGTATGAGAACCATAGAGTGTACTACTGTGTATGGTAAGACACGGAACGTAACATGACCCCGAGTAACGAAACGGACGTAATGTGGTTAAAACATGGTGGATACGCCGCTGGTACTTCCTATATATAAGTGTTTTCACCATGTTACCAAACTTTCGTAAAACGTGCCATGAGAAATTCAGTGTGTTGCAGACCTTTTGGACCTAATACAACTTCACGCAACTCACAAACGCATTATATCCGATTATTCATGACGAGACTTCATCCTTAACACACTACGTTCATCTATCCAACACTTATGCTATTCACATACTTGTACTCTTTAAGAGCCATTCGTTCATTCTATACTCGTATTATTTTATACAAAACTCGTTCGCAATCCAGCTTGTTTAAACATTTGAGTCCTAACTTACCTCATTACCTATAAAATAGCCTCCCTATTCTTGATTCTTGTGTAACTATACTTAGTATCTCTCTATTGCTTTATTTAAAGTAACAAACCTTTTCGTTCCTCTCAATAAACAGGTTTTACGAAAGTATGATTTTTTTTATACTATCCTTAAAAACTTCCCCTTGCAAATCTACCTTGATGTTCTCCAAAATTTAGTACTTTTCAAACTTCCCAAGTTTCAATTCTTAATGATCACCTTTATGCCAAAAACTCTTTCAAGCCTTCCTCTTGAATAAATTTCGGGACGAAATTTCCTAAAGGAGGGGAGACTGTAACGCCCTGCGTTTTCAAACTTCCTACATTTAGAAACCTTACGTGAAATTCTAACTTTGGAAATCTTGTGTTCTTATAACCATTCTTTCATTGTAATCGTTGTAAAATACGGAACTTGCTTCGTAAATAAAACTTGTACATTACACTTTTTACCTAGTTAAATCATGTTTTATTTCACATTTCACCTTGTTACAAGTTAGGGGAAACATTGTTGCACATTATTACACAACTTAACTAACAAAATTACTCATTATAATGTTTTAAAAAAAATAAAAAAGTAAAGAAATATGGCAGCCCCAATTCAGCAAAATTCAGCCCATATAGTTGTGTTTTGTGGGCTAGTTTCAAGGGGTAAACCCTTCTAAACACTTCCAAAGCCCAACCCATTGAAACCCTAATCCTTCCCCCTATAAATACCCCTTATAACCAGCCTCCCTACCACTTTTACAACCCTAAAAACTCACAAAACATCCACCAAACCGTAGCTGAAAGCAAGGGTTCGAGTAGATTGACACCCCTTCACGAAAATGAGCATAACTCACTCAATTCTTATCCGATTCACTCGATTCTTTTTCCTACTTGCTTGTATAATCATGGGGTTCGATTCCTAGACTTCTCCTTGGAGAAATCAGACCTGGAAATGCCCCGAAATAGTCCATAAACTTTCTGTTTGTTTTTATGTTCATCAAAAACTTGTTTAAACCTATGCAACTTGTGTCCAACACATCTCATACCTATGTCCTAATGCTTACAACTTATCCCATGGTTGGTTAAGCTTAAAAACAAGGTTGAGACATTTAAAATCAGAGGATTAAACCTCATAAACTTGGTGTTTTGTTTAGGGTTTTAACCCACAAGTCATGTCAAACTTTGTCTTTGATACATGAGTGATTATGGAACAACTTGGGTTGTCCAAACATACAATCCTCACATGATTTGATGATTTCTCTTAGTTAGTATGTATATTTCTTATTCTTTATTGTATGTTCATGACCCTCCTTGGTTGTTTTTTTTACATCAAGTGTAGTGGTGAACACATAGAGGTGCCTAAATGGAAGACTTGATCTTCCTACCTCCTACATGACTTCTATGACATTTAGAGGTACCAAAATGAAGATTTTAATCTTCTACCTCATGCTTGAACTATTGGACATATATTATATAACCTAAATATATTATTCGAATAATCGAATCTTTGATGATGAACTAGTGTTCATATGTCGGGGTACTAGATTACATCATCCTAGACTATGATAACTTGTCACGATTCTAATGGAACCTTGTTCCATGAAAACATCTAAACTCCTTCGAGTTTCCTAGTGTCAAGAACAAGCATCATATGTACTAAATGATTATTTTCCATGTTATTCTCATATCTTATTTTTATGTTGTTTTAAACACCGAATCTCGACTCTAAACATACTTGAACTTTATCCCTTATACATTCGGACTCTAAATCTCTACTCGTCAACAATTGGATAATCGGAAAACATATGCAAACTTTGTGAGTATACTCGTATTTCCCCCTTTTTACTTTTACCACTTTTGGGGTGTAACATGTTTACCTATTAACTTACACATGAACACTTTGTTAAACACATGAACGTTCCTATAACATGCTTGTATACGTGATGACTTGATACTTTAAACTTGGGTTATTCTTATGTGTTGAACTTATCATTAACTTCGTACGAGCCAAACCTTGACATATGTAGCGCTATAGGATTAACGACCCGCCCGTAAACTTGAGGTTATGTCTTGAGCATATTGCGTTTTCTTGGTTTGATATGTTAGACACATGCCATATTTAAGGTTTATCTTGAATCATATGCTTGCCATGAGGAATTGTTCACACTTTTATCTTATGCTATGTATGTACCAAACTTGTATACTCGCCTTTGCTTTTGCATTGAATTATTTTAAACATGTTACAGGTTGATGAGGACGATGCTAAGAAAAGAAGTAGCGTTGATGCCTAGATACACATATAGACGTTAGGGTTTAATATGTTGTATCAAATTTTGTTATGTTATCATGTTGTTATGTTAAACTTGTTGTATTTGAATTTCTTGTAATGTTGACTATTTGAAGTTATGAAATGAAATGAAATTTGAAATTTCTAAATATTGTCACAAATAGCGTTATGATGTCTCTAGCAATCTTCACACTTCGTCTCATCCCGATGTTTCCGCCATTGGTTGGGGTGTGACAGATTGGTATCAGAGCCATAACTATAGGGAATTAGGGAAAGTAGGAATGCTTTAGCCTAGTCTATAGTTTTAGAGCTTTATTCTTATGTTTTGCTTGAAACTACTTACATGCTACCTTATTTGTTTTTATTTATTCCTTTTTTTTATCTTTTAAGCATATATGTCGCTTATGTGTTAACACTTGGCATGCTATATTTACTTTAATATGTGCTAATACATGTTTTATTGTCTCATTCATTATGTTCTATTCTTAATATGCTTCATTGTGCATTTAAATTTGTTTGTTTATTCCTTTAACATACTCTTTACCTCATGCATTTTACTCGACTATTCTAAATCCGTAAACACTCGCATTATACAAATGAGACGAATTCACCAAAATAGGCGTGAAACCCACAATTTGGTGAACGACTCTCAATCTATCTATTCTTCTTTTTTACACGAGATATCGCCATTAAGCTAGGAGTGAAATCCACATCTTAATGGTAAATCTCAAATTTCAAATTCTAGTGGACCCTCGTCAACATGTCGAAATTTAAATTTTGACCCGACGAGTACCAACCACACTTAGGATACGAAATCGTCAAGATAGGGGTGAAACCCGCACCTTGTCGACTAGTTCCACTCCTTGATTTTTCATAAATCCCGCCAAGTCTTGAAATTTCGATTGATTTGGGACATGTAGTAACCGGAAGGGTAAATACCGTTAACCGACTTGTCGGCGAGAGTATTTTACCTATTAGGCCAAAGCATGCTCCTCAAATTCAAAAGACTTTTCGACCACTTTGGTTAGTCAAAGTTCCGTTTGGAACACTCCAAACTTTGGTCAAACATGTGTTTCTATTGTTCATTTTATACGATGCAATCTTTCAACCTCGAGTTTACCTTTGATTTCTCTTTTCACACGCACAACATATCGAACCTTTTCGATACATTTATATATGCATGATTTTCATATAATTTAAATTCATATTCCTTGGTTGGAGAAATTAGACCAGCCGCTTAACAAATTCTGCGAAATTAAGCTGTTTTGATGCATAAAAGAATCAGCAAAAAAACTGCATTTGAAACAAATGAGTGATGTGCAGGGCTCACCGTAAATTACGGTGGTACCGTAATTTACGGTGGCCTGCAAATCTGCTACGATGAAACCCTACTGATTTACGGTAGGCTCCAAAATGTCCAGAAGCCACCGTAACTTACGGTGACACCGTAAGTTACGGTGGAGCCCTGTTTGATGAAATTTGTTTTAATCATTTTCTTGAACAAGTGTTCGGACCTGATTCGAACACGTAAATTTCCAAGAATGATAATGCTAATGCTTGTTTAAAATATTAGTTTTCAGGTGCTCAAGAAAAGGATGATGATCAAGTAATCGAGTAGAACCGAACACACAATACTACGCTTCCGCACTCGATCCTTGTTTTGTAACTATGTAGACACTAGTAGTTTTATTTTGAACATTGTTTAGTAGGTTTAACATGTAAAAGTCGTATTAAATGGGTCTCAAATCTTGAAAGTTTTGAAAAGTCTACTTTTGGTATAAATTGTAAGGCTTACTTGCTGTTAAAAAGGGGTATCATAATCTGAGTGTTACAGAAATCAATAGCATTAATTTCCCCAGTCGACCCATAACTTCTCCAGCTACTCAAGATAGCAAGTTCCAATGCAAAACAGCTAACGACCTACAAGCATGCAAACAAGTGTGTCAGACAACGCTGGTGAGTTCAAGGTTTTGTTACCGAGTTTAGTTACCAGATACATGTGTAAAACAGTTTAACAATTTGATTTGATTTGATTTGATGTTGCTATTAACTCGATTACCGAAATGGCTACAAGATGTGTTTGCCCAACCCCAATGTCTCTATCAAAACATTGGTCATGCTTTAAGGAAATTAGTTCACGCCCGTCCTCCCAGGTACGGTGTGAGGGTGTCAAACCTAATAGCGCTATCAACTAATAACCTCGTTGCCTCCTCGGCAACTGTCGGTAGATGTAAGGGGTCTTATGTGATAGAAACTGAGTATAATAACAGACATCCCAATAAACAAGCGTTCCTCCCCGGAACGTTACCCGATATCCCTCCCCGGGATGCATGCTTGGAAAAAGAGAAGTGAACTCACCTTTGGTTTGCTCGGTAAGATTAATTACTTTGTTTATCAGTTGAACAATCCAATCCTAGTACGGTTTCAGTTACAGTAAGTTACTTTCACACATAAATCATATACCTTTATTATGCAAGTACAAACAAGTTCGGCACATATTATCACCCAAGTTATAGCGAGTATTCAAGTTATATATACACCCGACACAGAGCAAGTAACATCACATTACCACTTAGCATGTACGGCCCACCAAAACTTCGGCCCATATCAGTTTGTAATTCTAATACATGTACAGCTACCTAGAATCATTTACCTCTTGAATTACATATGAAATATAGGTCAAGCAATATTAAAAAAATATTCACCTTTGTCAGTATTAATCACCAACCCAATTGCACGATTCCTAGGACACCCATACACTATACCCTTATCCAACCCAACCTAACACCCCAGGCTCATTCGTAAATCATCAGGCCCACTTTATCTAATCATGTGGGTGTTCGATATTTTGTGCAAAGCCCAAACCGTTTTTCTGTATAATGCCCCATCCTAAATTCTGATTAATCAAGTGATTTAATTACATCATCTGCTTGGTAACTAAATAACAGGCTATTAAATTGTAATACCCCTAACTCTTGAATTGATTCTTGATATTACCTATCATATTAAACTAACTCATATTTTTTTTATGACCAGTAGTTATGACTCTATCCTCAAAGCATCACAAACATAAATAAAACCATCACCTAAACCCCCAAGAATCCTAATCGATCCTAGCCAGTCTACGTACATGTAGCAGTTATAACTATGACCCAGCTTTAATGGAGCGGCCCAAGTTTAATCCAACTGTGTGTGTCCCAATTTAATAGACTAATGTTATATGTGTATGTTCAATAATTGTGTGCGGCCCAATCATCAGACACCACCCCCAACATAGGAAATACCATAACTGATGTGATGATTAATCATATATTGCTTGAAACTATAATAGTTCTGACACTTAAAAAGAATCAAACAAAACAATTAGTGGCCGATCAGATTTAGTGGTCCAATTAAAAACAAGTTGCATGTGGAAAAAGTTGAACACAAGTCAGTTCATTAATTACAAACTTCATAAATTTTCATGCAAAGTTTTGATATTGTCGGCCATTGTTTGTTGAAATACATTATATTTGATTGAAGCTTTACTGATTGTGTATTTTGTGGTCCAATAGAATTAGAATAGCAAATAGTATCCTAAACATGTTAACAATTTATCACCACCCATATATGACAAATCAAACCACAAGTACTGACCGACACATTAAACAATCACAATAACCAACAAATTAAACAGACTCAAAAAGTACTGACCGGAACTCAGAAGAGTATGGTGATTGTGATCGCAACCTGGGGGGGGGTCTCCTGCTTTCGCGATTCCAAGGGAGGTGGGGTATTTAGGGTTGTGTTTAGAGTTCTAGTTCGACTACAACAAGATACGTGCATTAATATAAGATGATAGTTGGGACGGTTGTAGGATACTAGCTGAAGTGATGAGCAAGTAATGGGCTCAAGCCCAATCGCCTAAACAGGAAACATCAATAGGTTAGGTTATCCAACTTCAAAGTGGGCCGGTTATGATAGCTAACCAAATCGATGGATTGGGCCTGTTGTGCTTAAGATTTATTCAAGAGTTACTTCTCCTGTTCGGGTCAAGTTCCACCAATCATATTAATGGGTTTCGTCAAACAAACACACACACAACATAACTACAAAAACATATCGCGGGTCGAATAGATAGATTAAGACAAGGATGGGGAACTCGTAAAGCCGAAGGCACTAACCTTGAAGCTTCGGGTTGTCACAAGTACCCAGTTTTGGCGAAATTCGGGATCGGGACGGGATCGGGATTTGCTCATCCCTAACTTTTACTGGTTCAAATCTTTTATTAGTTTAGCACTTAACCATTCAGAACTTGTCAAACAACCACTAACTCTTTTATAGTTTACATTTCATGTTAACTAGCTTTTTTTTCCGTCGAGCGTTGCGGCGAAACAGAGCAAATCATAATGTAAAACAAACGTTATTTGAAAATGTAGCATGTTGTTTAGAAAGTCAACCTGTTAGAATCGGTTTAGTTTATCATCGTATCATTTTACGATACCAAATAAATACTTTATTTTTAATATAAATTCGTTTTAAATAAAACTTATACTGATCGATGGTAAAAATTAAGAACAACTACATACTTAAGTTTGTAGAAAAAAAAATTAACGAACATAAGATATTAAAAAAAATATCAAATTAATTGATAAAGTAGAGATGATTTAAAAAAAGGAAAAAAAATTATTAAAAACAAAAATAAATGATAAAGGAAATATAGTTTTAGAAAAGGAAAAATTAAAATTACATTAAAAGCTAAAAGTAAATAGGAAATAATGAAAATATATTAAAAGCAAATATTAAAAATAGTATATTGATATAATAAAATATTAAAATGCTATATATTATTTTAAATTTAAAATTACATTACTTCGAAAACTACATATATATAATATTAAACCTTGTTTTACAACAAGGGACAGTTGCATATAATCAACCTATTTCTGTTCAAATACATTGACTTATGCAATGTATATTCCATGTATTACACCTTTTTTTAGCAAGTGACTGAGAATTTACAATGATATAACATGTCTTAAGTTTAATTAATATATAATATCAATTTTTTTTAGAAGTGTATTGCATAAATAGAACACTTGTGAAAGTTTAATTTTGATTTTAGTTTAAATCATCTGTAATGATTAACGCCTCTTATTACTCTTTTAATCATTACTTTACATTTTTTTCTTCTCATATGACGTTATACTATAAACGCCCCTCTATCTTTATGCTCCTATAACACATAGGGAACGGTGTTAGAGACGTTATAATGCGCATTCACGTCCTTATAATACTCGCTACTTATGGAATTACTATAAATAATTTGCAAAATATTATATGTTATTATTTCCTAAAACAAATAAAAGACACGTTATCCTTCCTAAGTCCTTCCGTAGTGGGGAAGGATATGGCACCAAAGCATGTTATAACGCCTCTTGGCGCCTCCTCACACCGTCGCAAGGAGCGTTATATCACTTGAACCGGCATCTCATGCGAAAATTATAACGGGGTGAACACTTTGCCTCTCTCGCACACATATATATACATGCATATGTAACTCCATATTTATAAAATCCCCCACTACACACACATGTTATATAACCCCTCTATAACCCCCTATATTTTATTTTTTTTGTCATTTGTCATATAACCCCTATAAATGAAATCATATGGTATTACCACTACACACGTAGGCCTAATAAAATATACATAATTGAAAAAAGGAAAAGTGGGGTTTTTTTGCTTTTCATGTGAAAAAGAAGGCAGTGGCAGGGTCCTTTGTTCCCAATCCATTCTCCTTTGTGACTATAAAAAACAGGCTGTTTTCTCAAACATCACTCCCCAACATATATTTCAATATTCAACTACGAAGCCTAAGAAATCATGTGATATAATGATTATTATATATTTATATTCATATTTATTTTACACAAAGAGATTTCATATTGAGACTTGTTCGAAACACCCAAGTGATCTTGATCTATTAAGAGATCAAGAAATCAACATCATGTGACAATAGGACGTTCAGCGAATAGTTCGTGAACCGTTCGGCGAGAAGTTCGTTTATGTTCGTTTGATTAGCTTAAGTAACGAACACGAACAAATAATTTCGTTCGGTTAGCTTAGCGAACAAACACGGAACACATGTCTCGTTCGTTCAACTGCGTTCGTGAACGTTCGGTAATATGTTCGGTTACGTTCGTTCGTGTTCGTTTGATTATATTAAAAAAATAATAAACAATAAACCTTTTATCTAAGACTGCGGGGTATGGGGCGGGGGTTTGGGCGTGGGTGGGCTGAAAACGCCCAAGCCACCACCCCGGGTGGGCATGGGTTTGGGCGTGGCCCCTTTTTCGTGGGTTTGAAGCCGGGCGTGGGGCGGGCTAGCAAGGTGACATGGCAGGCTCTCAATGGCTATGTGTCAACTCATGCCCCCAACCCAAGCTCCCAGCTCAAGCCCCACCCCCAACCCAAGCTCCCAACTCAAGCCCCACCATACCCCATGGGCGTGAGTTTTTTTTTTCCATTTTTTTCCCATTCCACGTGTCAACAAATGCCCCAACCCATGCCCCAACCCAAGCCCACCATACCCCACAGTCTAAGCATATTGAAAACTTGAAACCCTATTTTTTTTAGTTAGCTAAAATTTGGACATTCTAAGATATTTTTAGGGATAATTATGTCTAAGAGCATTCACAATCAAATCTCTTGCTCCATCTTTATAAGTGCACTATAAAACACTCCCTTTTCTCTCTTCTTTTCAATTAAATAATATTTTTTATACTTTTACCATTACCCTTTCTTTATCCTCCACTCACAACCACTTTAAAAAATATTACAAAATTATAGAGGTGAATAGTATCTTCTCCAATTTTTACTGATGAACAATAACTTTTTCTATTTTTTTCTCTCATCCACTCACAACAATTTACAACCACTCTCACAAATATAGAGGTTACACTCACATACATATAGAGGATCCATTGTTAATGCTCTAAGTTAGTTAAATTTGATTCACCGTTTGGTGGTGTAGTAGACTAGTTGTGTTTTGATTTATCATTTGGTAGTTGTATTTAACTACTTATATCCAATGTTTAAGGATACCAATGTTTTTATTTTTTTTTTATTTTCAAGTTAAATGTTCGTTTGCGTTCGTTTTTATTTGCCTGCATTCGTTTTGTTCGAGACCAGTGTTCACGAACTGTTCGTGAACAACTGAATTTCCTTAACGAACGAACATGAACATAATTTATGTTCGGTATGCGTTCGTGAACAGTTCGCAAACATGTTAGTTTCTTTAACGAACGAACACGAACATGGCATTGTTCGTGTTCGTTCGGTTCGTGTACAGCCCTATGTGACAAACCTCAATTTTAAGACCTGAATTCAAACATCTGAACTCGACAAATGTTCCTCGATTTTAGCTTGTTTGTAATTATTTCATTTCTATTTAAGAAAAGCGACAATCTTATATTTGAGCAAATATACATCTTTATTTAGGAAGTCAACTTGATTACTATGAAGATAATATACATGTTTATTTAGGAAGTTAATTTGATTACTATGAAGATTAAGTTTTTTTTTCATGTAAACTTTAGAATTACGATATGAAAAAGGGACTCAATGTAATATTCTAGGCTTCCAATATTATATTAGTTTTCTCATATTCCTTCCGTTCTGTGTCATAGGACGATCTTTTGTTTTGAATGGCAAATTCGGGATCACTGACGTACTACTGGTGTATCATTGTCACACCAGCGGAACCACCCGATCATATTCATCTCCATAAACAATAATGCCTATATACCAATTTACATCTCCACAAACAATAATGCCTATATACCAATTTAGAAGAAAACTTTTCACTAGTCAATAACGCATATACACCAATTCAGGAAAAACTTTTCACTAGTCAATAAAAATTAAACTCATGACCTAGTGGTCTCTAAGACTTATCTCACCCTTAAATTCTACATACAATACCATTTGAGTCATATGAAGATTTTAAGTTATAAAATAAAAGGTAAATAAAATGGGAGGAATGATGCTAAACAAGTCAAACTGTGTAACACGAAGACTTTGGCAATATAAAATATGCATACATGTGATTCAGGAATCAATCCACATCCATTCAATGACCATTTTGGCAGATTTGATAAATCCTAAAATCAAAATCCACTCCAGGACAACATAACATCCAGAAATACCTTTAGAAGGAAATGAACAAAACAAATGGTCCTAACATTACATAACAACATAGACCAAACAAATTTAACTTTAAATTTCAACACTAACAAAAATTACCTATGAAATTTTCATCCATTGTGAAAAAAGATTGTAACTGTTTCAAAAGCTTTTCTAAAAAAAGAATAAGAGTTAAATGTCATTTTAGTACTTGTAGTTTGAGCCATTTTTTTCAGTTTAGTCTGAATGTTTCATATTTCGCATGTGGGTCCAAAAAGGTTTAATCGTTACCATTTTAGCCCATTGTGTTAACTTCATCAATCTTTTCTGTTAACGAGAAAGGCAATTCGGTCATTTTATATGGCCGAATTGCCCTTCTAGTTAACAAAATTAAGTATAAAATGACCAAATTGCTCTTCTCGTTAACAAAAAAAGGACGAATTTAACCCAGTGGACTAAAATGGCAACAGTGAAACCTTTTGGGCCCACAGACAAAAATTGAAACATTTAGACTAAACTGACAAAAATGATTCAAACCACATGGACTAAAATTAAAATTTAACTCAAAAGAATTATGATCGGGAAAAAACATGCAACCCAAAAAAGTTTGTGCCTTGATTCTGGATTACTATATCAACTTTGTTAGTGATTACATTTCATAACCAATCGACCTCAAGGAGTAACGAATCTCGGTGAGAACCAGACTCTATAAATAAATATAACTTCATTATTTTTCCGTAAAATAAAATCCTATTAATCCATTACCATAATATCCAATATCATTAGTTAATCAAATCCCTAATACTAGTTTATCAATACATCAATTCTTACACTATGATTACGCAAATGATTACTAAAAATAAAATAAAATACTACAACCCGACCCATTTAAAAAACACAAACATAATATGCAAACAAAAAAAAGGTTAAATATCTAGTCCTAGTCATCATTGGGTAGTCGAAGTGTACAAGTAAGTTACATCAAAATTACCAATACAAGTTCGTGCTAAAACCATATACGAGTCCAAAAAGTACTTTATTTTGAAAAACAACTCGGTCAGGGCCGGCTCTTGGGCCGGTTAACCCGTGCCGTCGCTCGAGGCCCAAATTTTCAAAGGGCCCGAAAGGTTTCTATAAGCTTTTATATATATATACTAAATTATACATTTAACATATGCATCCACTTATTATTTCAAAAAGTGTTAGTGTGGAGTGGAAAAACTATTTTAAGATAACATAAAGGTCTCAAGTCAAGTCTTGGCTCCACCACTAAGGTTTTAATTTTTTAATTCATTTCCCCTTAATCACAATTTTGAGCCCAATTTTTTTTTGGGTTATTGGATTTTATCACCCGCAACTATCGGCCTTTGGCCGATGCCACCCGCAACTAACACTTTGACACCTGGCACCCCCAACTTGACTTTTTGTTTGCACTGGCACCACTCAGTTAAATATTCTCTAACTTGGTTAGATATTTGTCTGATGTGGCACCATTTTGCTGATTGTACATGCTGATGTGGCACCATATGGCTGATTGTACATGCTGACATAGATGAGGAGGTGTTATGTTTCCTTCTTGTTATAATACAGACATCCCCAAATCCCCAAATGAACCCTAATCCCAACATAAGACAAATGTCTAACCAAGTTAGAGAATATTTAACTGAGTGGTGCTAGTGCAAACAAAAAGTCAAGTTGGGGGTGTCGGGTGTCAAAGTGTTAGTTGCGGGTGGCATCGGCCAAAGGCCGATAGTTGCGGGTGATAAAATCCAATAACCCTTTTTTTTTGCCGGCCGAGGTCTAAATTTTTATGAGAGTTCTCGGGTACGGCTCAGAACTCGGTATTCAATTATACATATTATACATATTATTTTAAAGTCCTCATGAACAGTAAAATATTTTAATATGGTCTTTTGTGTCTTTTTTATATTATACAATATAAGAAAAACGTATATCACTATAAATATTGTTAGATACTACTCAAAGTTATCAGATAAAAATAAAGCACCCAGTACTTGGATTCATTTTTATGGTTTTCGATAATATTTTGTTTATACAACTTTGTCTGCGGCGATAAATGTATATCGGTAACGGTAACAGTACCATTACGATCTAAACTAATTGATGTCGTTCGAACATCGATGTCGGTACCGGTGTTGTTTTTATTATTTTCAGACGATGTAATTTGTAAAACACACGTTGGTTTCTATACCGAATGTATGTATCGTACCAGTACTGTAACGAAACGAATCGAACCAATACCCATCAAATGCTCGCGATCACATACCGCCGCAACCCGCGGAGAAATACCCTAGTTGAAATTATATCACAATGTTTATAAATAAATATAAGCAACACTATGTATTTAGATATTTTTTTTAAAAAAGTTAATGAACACAAGTTATTAAAGAAAAACCATATTATTCACTATATATAAATATTATTAAGAAACAAATGTTTGTTGTGTTTCCATGAGACTTCCACTGCAGTGAACCACGGCTCTAGCTAGGACCACGGCACCCCTCCATGAAACCATGACGCATGGCCTTAGATGAAAGCATCAACATGTGATTTTCATGTGTCTTTGTGTGACTAGCTTATGTGTTATAACATTAGTAATGATGTCTTCCTATTGGCTTGTTACAAGGATAAAACATTAGAACCAGGGACCATTTTACATATTTTACTCCAAGAATGAAAATTAAACTAACATATTTGGTTACATTTTATCGATCCATGATATCAAACATGTTCAAACTAGCTTGTATATATATCACTAATGATTTTCAAGGGAAAGTGTCAATCAAATTAGGTCATGGGTTCAATTCCCACAAGGGGTTATTTTCTCAGATTTATTGGGTTTCTTCCAGAATTGGTGTATAGCCATTATTGCCTACTGGAGCTGGATATGATACGGTGGTTCCGCTGGTGACACGATGATACTCCAGTGATCCGTCAGTGATCCAAATTTGCCGTTTAAAAAAATCATAACTGCCTCTATGGGTGATGAATTTATGATGAGACACAAACTTAAAATGAAATTTGTAAATTTTGGAATTAGTACTAACATGGTTGGGTTTGTTTCAGGTCAAATTTGCAAACACACTTAACTAAATGGGTTGTGTATGCCCCACCAAGTGGGTTTGCGGGTTCACGCATTTTACTCTTTAATTTTTTTATTCATTTTGAAAATGTGTTTTACGTATTTTATGCCAAAATATAAAAGTTAAACAAGAAATTGACGTAACATTATATAATTAAAATTTAATTACTTTATATACATTTGTTTTTTTTTTGTGTGATATGGTAATTTAAAGAATTAATATCCTAAATACTAAGCGGGTCTGAGTTTGAAGAGACACAAAATATTAACATTTACAGTTACACTTGTTAGTATTTTCCAGGTTCAATTGAATGTAAAAAGAGTTGATAATGTTGGATATGAACTCATGAAAAAAAAAGTTCCGGAAAAACAAAGTGGGTTAGAAAAAAAGGTTATTAGGCATGCATGCATGCATTCATTTTTTTTTTCTTGTTTACTTCTCGATTAATTCTTTTTCTTGACTTCCTTGAGGATAAGGAAAAGTTTAAGCTTGAGGAGTCGTTAGTTGCATTTTTAGGCATATTTTTTTTACCACAATTTAGCATACATCTTTAATTGCATTACAGACCATAGATATTCCATCATTCTATAAAATACATATTTTTATAAAACAGAATCACTTTAATTTGTTTTTGGTTGATTTTGTAGGTGAAGAGTAATTGCAAGTGCTGACAATGAAATCAAAGAGATTAATTGATTACGAAGAAAACGAGTTAAAACAAGTGTGAATCTTAATCTATATACTATATCTTCCTCTTCCTATACTAATAAACAAAAATCTTTTTGTACACGTGTCACTCTCTGTTGGCTCATCCCTTTTAATAATAGTATTGCATATTAATTTTGTACACAAAATATAATATAATATTAATTAATATAGTTAGAGATAAACGTTTAAATTCAAATATATTTAATAATTATCTATAACAAATATAAATGTATCAAATAATATAAGAAGTATAATATTATTTAATATAGTTAGAGATCAAACGTATAATTTCAAATTTAATTAATAGTAAATTACTTTTGGAGTCCCTAAGTTTTAGTGGTTTAACCACTTGAATCCAAAATAAAAAATTTAACACTTTGAGTCTCTAACCGCTCATTCACACCCTCTGTAAAAAATTCAAAAAACCTTTTGTAAGGTTGAGTTCTCTAAGTTCTCACAACTCGTAAAAGTTTTCATTTTACCCTAACCATATATATTTGTTAAGATAAAATATATTATTTAGATATAAGCAATAATTACTAATAAGGTATCAAATCACATCTACAACTAACGAAAATATAACTGTTCTTTATTTTTACTAATTTATAGTAAGGATTATATACAAGTTTATAATTTATATTTTTCGTTACTCAACCCGTGTAATACACGAGGTTGTAAGCTAGTATATATATATATACTATATATAAGCATTTCCCATGTCTAAAATTGTAATTTCCCCATGATTTTATAAGACGCTCATCCAAAGGTCATGCCTTTCTCCCTAAATTTTCATCACCTCTCCCAAATATGCCCCCCATTCAATGTCCGTCTCAATGATTCCTTCCATCTCCTTCAATGACATAGCTGGTTCAGTGTTCCAAATTGAAGGCCACATTGAATGTGAATGAGAATGAATGAATGATATCATCGGTCGTAGGGTTTTTTCTTTATTGAAACTCCCTTCAGTAATAAAGATTCATGTGTGACGTTTTTTATTCCTCAATTGAATGGCTGATTTACCGAGGTATGCTTGAATTACACTATAAATTGATAACTTTCCAATATGATTTCTTATTTCTGCTGTAGACTTTTCTTTTAGAACAGGTACGTTGTTGTGTTCTTTTTTGTTTTTTATTTTATGTTTGCTTTTGATTTCAAGGTTGTTGCTTTTAGTATGTTGTTAAAATTTGCGATTTCGATCATTCTTTTGGTTAATAATTTGAAATCAGATGCTTCTTAGATTTATAATGAATTTGTTATTGTGCGACCGATTGAATGCTTCCATACGTTTCCAGACCCCTGTTAAATCCGGTATTATGTTGTTATCTTAAAATTTAGTCAGCTTAATATTTTTTTTGTTCAATTTGTTAAATATTATAACCCTAATTTAATCGTCATAAGGTGCTATTTAATATTTAATCAGTGGAAAGAAATTGGAAGCTATGAAACTGAAATTAATAATTTAAGAAGATAGAACCTTAAGCTTCTTTGTTTATCTGTAAATTTGAGACATTTGTTGAGTGGTTTTTGGTTTGATTTTGATTGAGGTTTTGTAACCATGTAATGGGTCATATGCTAATTAGCTGTTGATTGCACCATCTTGATATGAGGCAATAATTGATTGTAGTTGTTTTAATAGCGATGTTGATTTTTTTTTTTTTTAATTCAAGGTTTTTATTCTCATTCTGGTTTTGTTAAGCAGGCTTGAGTTCTCAGACTCATCTCAATCGATCAGAGTTTTGTACGAGAATAAAAAGAGCTAAAGAATACGGAAATTGGGGCAAATCACTCTCTTTGCTTGTTCTTTAATATTACTAATACTAATAGGTTTTTGTTACATCGTTGATCTTACTTGCATTTTTCTATCTTTTACACTGTTAGTGCTAAGTTCATTTTGTTGTTATATAAATCTGGCTTTGCAATCATTGCTTGCACCCATCAAGGACTGAAGAATACAAATGCTTTTCAAGCTTATGTCTTGCCTAATAGTTAAATAATATTCATTAGAAATCTGGTAGGTGTGGAATTCCTAAGTGGCATATACTGTAGGGAAAAACATGTTATTTTTAGATACAATTAACAGCTTATACATGCTTTAGATGCTTATTTACTACAATTTCAAATTATATTTTGGCAGTATTAAGGTATCATTGTTGTTCCAACCATTTTTTTTGTGATGGATGTCATTTTAGCTTCTACTTATGAAGAATCTCTGGAGGTTACACAAACATAAGTATTTGTATATTAGCTTAAAAATAACAATCTTCAATGAGAGTTTATTACTTGAATTCTATCATTTACTTTCATTAATTTAATGAACTTGAAACGATATCACTTGTTTTCTTTTTATGGAAGTTGGCATCAACATTGTGCTTTGAACACCTTTATGAATTTTTGTAGTGGCCTACCAGATCTTAAGCTAGCCTTATCATAGCTTCACATCTTTGTTTTGTTCTTCTTCTAAAACGAACTTTTGCTTACTACGATTTTCTTAGATTAACCATTGGCTATTGGTAAGCCACAGTTAAAGGCCAAACTTTAGGCTATAGCTTATATTTTCATGTATATTGATCATTCGGACCATTGTATTCAAAAAGTGGCTTTCACATATGGTCATAAAGTTCTAATACTTCTTGGGAGATCTTTTCTGTTACTAATCTTTTCATCTGCAACTGACTATTTGGACAGTGAATTCTATTCGTTTACTCAGCTAATAATAATGTTTATACCATAGTAGTTGAACGCGTGAAAGGCGCTTGCCTAGGTGCAGCCTAAGGCCAACACACCACATTGCATAATTTTGAACAACTAAAACTGATATGAAACAACTAAAATGGCCTGGAACCAACCTAAACTAGCTCTAAGGCAGGCTAAAACATATCTAAAACCCCTTAAAATGGTTTTTTTTTTTCTCATTATTTGCCTTGCTTAAAAAAGCGCCTTGCGTGTGCGCCTATGCCCAAGGCTCACCCATTGTGTAGCGCCTTCGACTACCTAGGTTTGGGCATTATATTTTATAAATAGTTTTTTTCAGTTAGTAACTGTCATGCAGTTTTGGATGTACCCGCCCGCTTAGCCACTTTTAGTCAAAAAGCATCCTCAATTTTCATGCCTTATGTTACATTATTTTTTGAAATTTTTTCACCACGTGCTAACAAATCAGTTTATGATGTTGGGCGACTTTTGCAAGTTGATATTATATATTTATATCAAATGGCCAAAAATCTACTGTGACGACAGCTTGTCCGATACAGGCTGGTATGTTATCTTTTCTTTTTCTTATGTTTTTTTACTATACAAACTTGGCACGTTTTGTTGACTTTCAGGCTTTGTGTCTTTTGTGATAACTAATTCTATTCGTTTTAATTACCATACATTGTTTGACTCTATAGGCTATTAGGATACGTATGTGGTTGGAAATGATCACAACTTACTATGTCAATGAACATGCCTCTAGAGCAACGAACACAAGATTGTAGCCATTTGTAAAGTTAATTACAAAATAGAAGACAGCCAAGAGAAATGATTTAGGATGGTTGTTTTGAAAAAGTTATCAATTTGGTTTGGCGAAAAGGGGTAAGGGTAACAAAATGGGTTCGGGTCGGGTCGGGACGGGTAATGACAAAAATGAATTAGGGTGGCCATTTTGAAAAAAAAAATCATTTGGCTTCAGGTCAAAATGGGCAACGGCAAAATGGAGTTGTCCTAGACAAAAAGGAACAAAATAGATCCACATGGTATATACTTATGGTGGCTACCAACGACGGTGATAGTATTATTTTGACTAAATATCAATTTGTTTTGGGTCAAAAGGGGTAAGGCAAAATGGAGTCGACCTGAAATGAGTCATTTCCGAAAAGAAGTTACAAAATAGATTCACCTACTGTATTTTTTGTCGCTGGCTAACTGCGACGGTCGATGTATTATACTATTATTCTAAGTTTAAGAGTGAAACCAATTGGTTTTCAAAACTTCACTTTTCTTTATCAGTTGTCACATATTTGGTGTTTGATGTAATTCCCAAAACTTACAGTCTCAATCTAAATATATCTACATTTACTTTTCGAAGAACATTAATTGCTTTTATTGTGATTGTTTAGACAACAATTATTGCCATTCTCTCAAGTAATAGGTAATTGGTTCTCTTTTCTATATATGCTCTTGTCATGTACTGGAGTTAGATCGAATATTTTATCAACTCATTCTTATTAAGGATTTTATTTTATGAAGTTGTCACGTTAAAAATTCTGGTTGTACACCCAAACCTTAACATTTTCTAACCAAGTGCTCTCTATTTTACTCTTACAATCTCTATGTTTTTCACCAAAAAAATGGTTGCACCACCCAACAAGCAATGTTATTAGAGCGTGGATGATGAGTGATTGTTAAAGTGGTTCGAGTGGGGGTACAAATTTTAGTCGAACATGGCCAAGCATCTCAACCGCAACTTCTTACACAACGACTACCACAAGAGTGGGATCATGTAAATGCTCATAACCATTTGGTACAAGATTATTTCTCTGAAAATCTTCACACACATCACCGTAATGAATAATCCACAGACTTCGTACGCAAACTGAATCCTTATCAACTACAGGGTGACAAAACTGATGCACCCGCTGTAACGCGCGGGCTTCCCACTAGTTTCTTAAAATGAAGTAGAGATGAAAAAAAAAAGTATTTTGCAACGATTGCAATTTGCAACATCAAAGTTAAATAACTATGGGCTTCACATGGGCAAGAATACATTAATGGATCAGGATAAGCCTAAATCTAAATTGAGTACGAAAATTTTATTATGTTATTGGGCTAGAGATTTGTTGAACATGGAGCCCACAAAAAAGTTAATTTAGTGGACCAATTTGTGAGTTGAATAAATTGGGCTTGGGATGGCAAAAACGATTGTAAAACGGGGGATCGCAATTCCCAAGTTTCACTGCAGTAGAGAAAAGAGAGGAAATAAAATGAAAACGATGCTAAATTTCTTTAGTTTTTCTTTATTTCCGATTTGAAAGGAAATGGAAGAAAAAACATCTTTTCTTTTTCTTTCTTTTCTTTTCTCTCTTTAAGTGAACTTGGGAACAAAGCGGAAGGGAATTCTAGACGACATTCACATCTCGGTATTCAACGGCTTGAAGTTCGACGAAGCAACAATTACAATTTTGGGAAGTAGTTTGGGTTACGTTTTTTTTTTTTTTTTCTGTTTCATGTTTATTTTCTTATTAGTTTTTGATTGATTCACCTCTTATACCTTAGAATCAGATCATAATGTTTTATAAAAGGAACAAATAACATTTTGAGTTTGTCTATGAACCGATAATGATATAGAATCATACATTCTAATTAAATATTCTAAATGGCGTGATTGTTTAACTATAATCGATACTTGTATCACGCAAACTGCACGCTTAGATTTTAACGACGTGAACTCGGAGTAGTGGGTTGGCTCCAATAAACGAACAACTTTGGTTAGACATTAGATAAAATGGATGTCCGAACAGCATGACCTCTAGTATTAATAAAAAGAATTAGTTAAAAGGATCATTGCATCGTGACCGTTAATGATCTCGAATCAAGTAATTCTCCTGGTGTTGAAATTAGTTTTTAAGATCTGAATTTCCCAACCATTTTAATTAACGTTTTTTTTTAATCCAACAAATCTTCATATTCCATTTTAGAATCAAAAAACCTATTCAAGACAATCGTATCTATCTGAATAAAATCTTTTTGGCATAATTAGTTAAGCTGTTTCCGTGGGTACACGGACCTTACTTCTATTCATATCATTCTTAGTGTGTCAAGTAGGTTTATTATTTATTTATTTATTTGCTGGACTCGAAATTGAACACCGAAAATTCAGATATCCGAAAAGTTCAGTTAGTTGATGTCACTATCCGAATATGTATTTGAAATTTCAGATATTCAAAAATTCAAATATCCAAAATTTCAAATATAAATTCGTATAGTGAAACGAATATCCAAATATCTAAAAAATTATTTAATTTTTAAACATAAAATACTTAATAACTTTTTAAAAATTATTCAGGATACCCAAATTATCTTAAATATCTGATGTAGCGTGTGTTACGGAAAATGAAGATCAATACATTGATTCTACGAAGACCCGTGTAGTTCTTTCCAAACCCCCAAATTGCAACCCAAAGGCCACGGAATTTGAAGTGAAAATTCAGTAGTTTCAAAATTCAATTCTGATTGTTCAAATGACTAAAGGGACATATAAATAAGAACAGAAATTCGAAATGGGCCTAAAAAAGATAACGGGCCAAACACAAGCCCACAAACAAAATGCCCAAAATACTTAAAAAAACATAAAAATGCAAATAACTAATGGAAATAAGCGTTTTTTGGCCCGGACGATGACCCAAACCGCCGTAGGCGTTTGCAGCAAGATGAAGCTTCTTCTCACGTTCGTTTCGCCTGGTCGCACGCCCAAAACAGACCCCCGTAGCCCAAGTTAGAGTCATTTTAGTGAAACCCCTTTTGTTACACGATCTTGGGCCTCCAAATACAAGATGACCCGCTCCTCCACACTTGGGCCCGCATCAATATCCGAAACTTTTTAATTATTCTATTCGAAATATACAAATTATCCTGAATTTTTATTTAATATTTATTATTTAATAACTTTCTAAAAATTATTTAGGATAGTTCAGGATATTCAAAATATCCGAATTTTTTTAAGAATACTATCCGAGCATGAGATTCAGGTATTCGAAATTTCAGATATTTCAAATTCAGAAATTCGGATTCGGTTACAGATTCGGATTTTTTACACACCCCAAGGCCATTTGTAGTTTATAATATACTTTATATGGTTTACCACTTTACCGGTTTGTAAAATGGATGAAATCCTCAATTAGTTGTTAAGAATAGCTTACTTCTTTTGCTATTAAGATCCTTGATCTAAAGTATTATCAGAGGTTTCTAAAGTATTATCAGAGGTAGGCCCTGCAATCCTGACCCAACTATATGAGTTTAGGCTGTTTTGGACTTCAAACACAAACTTATGGGTTGTTTTGGGTAGGCTACAATTCTCATGAGGGTTATGATGGGCTCATTTAAAAGTCAAAAAAGGAACGCGGGCCAGGAAGGGTATCAAAGAAAAGGCTACCAGATAGGCTTAATTTTCGCCGATAGAACATCAAGATGTCATCTTCATTGTTTAATGTGTTCTCATTCTCTACATTAGATGTATAATTACTAAAACTGACATGGAAAAAGTGGTAAACATAGATATCTAGGAAGTATGTTTTAAACAGACAATGTGACTTAACTAGGTCCAAAATCGATCCGGGTTCAAAAACGGGGTCCATTTCCAACCCATTATTCAACCTAACTTGGTTCAAAACAGGTTTAACCTAACTAGTGATCAATACACTTTACTATAACAGAATATGGTTTCAAATTTTACACCAAGTATAATTGTTATTGTTATTGCAATATTATTCACATAATGTATATCTATCACATTCTTGTAGCATAGATAACTAATTAATTAATAAGAACTATAAGTTCCAAATGCTAGTTGATCTTGATCAACATTTTCCGGGCATTGTGGGATAACTGTTTTGATAGGAGTCAACTCGACATTTTTGCAAATGGCCTTAGCATCATCACCGCCGACTTGAGTAATATTTATTTGTTTCAATATAATCCCTCGACATGGATGGCTTTTACTGCAGTCGAATATTACAGCTTCTTTATCAGCACTAGTTCCGGTGATATTTTGGTAAGTCACGTTTATTATTTCAACAGCGTTATCCTGTAAGTCACTTCTTCTATTAAAATCTAACACTTTAACTCATTTGATCATGTTACATAAGTTTTGATAATATTGGTGAAAAATATTATAACATTATGACCTGTTCTTTACACGCCTTTTCTTGATCGCAATAATTTTGATCTATAATGATAGGGTTTGAAACATTGTTCAGGATGATATTTCGAAACATAATATTGCTTGCGTTTCCGGTACCTCCCTGAAATCAACGACCAAAAATCGACACTTTGGTGACGCCGTAAAGTTATAGTTGTCATTTTTCAAAAAGTCGACATTAGAAAAATGCAAAACAATGACAATTCATGTAACAATTGTCAACCAACATCTTATATTACCTGCCAAGTCTTGATTCTAACACCATTTGTTGTTCCAGTAAGATTAGCCCCATCAATTGTCACATCCGAAACATAAGCTTCTGAGTTTTTAGACCCAAGGCTTCCAATACTGAATATCATTATCAACAACCAACCATAATATTATTATGATCATATCTAACAATTAATATATAATAATATAAATAAGAAATTATCGTGTTAAAGAGTCTCTTTTAACCCATTCCCATGATCTGAGAGTGTTTAAAAGAAGGAGCAATTTCGTATATACCCCTACAAACTTGCAAAATATCATATATACCTCTACAAAATTATAAATATCATATATACTCTTACAAAGTAATTGAAATATTATCATATATACCCAATTCATTTAAAACAATTTAATAAAAGACAATTTTACCATGATTTTTCTATAACTTTATAATCTTATATATAACCTTTAACTTCAAATATTATATTTACTCTTTTCTAGCTTAATTTATTTAGATTAAATATTATATACATGGAAAATACTTTTGTTTATGGAAAAAATAAAAAAATAAAAAAATAAAAACAAAAATGGGTAAAAATAAATTTAAGCTTAAAATGTGTTATACAAAAATATGAAGTTAAAAGATGAGCATATATGAAAACTTAGAAGTTAAAAAAATAAGTGTAAAATGATTATTTATTAAATTGTTTATAATAAATTGAGTATATTTGATATTTTAACTATTTTGTAAGGGCATATATGACATTTTTAGTTTTTGTAAGGGCATATATGATATTTTTCGTTTTTGTTGGGTATATATGAAAATTTTCAAGTTTGTAAGGGCATATATGAAATTAATCCTTAAAAGAAAATATGTAACATATCTACCTAATTCCATGACCAGGTCCGCATGTTATACCAGTAGCTAGAACACCTTGTGATCCACTCACAATCGAAATACAATCATCCCCTTCATTGGTAATCAAACATAGTCAATCAATGATAAACTGCTAACTTAATTTAGATTTATAGGTAAAAGTTATAAAAGATCATAACAGAAAATAAAGAACCTGTTCCTATAACGGAGTCGGATATAGTAATATTTTGAGTGTGTGTGACATGAATTCCATCCGTGTTAGGGCTATCTTCGGGTGCAGTTATTTGAATATCTGAAACTTGGACGTTCTCACAACGGTCAAAAGAAATGTGCATTTTTTGCGCATTTTGTATTTTCAGGTTATTCACCGTTAAAGAAGTGCACTTGTAGAGCGTTAAAGCCTGTCGTCATTAGCAACACAAAATCGTTATTACACATTATATGAATAAACATCTTTCCATATAATATCTATTTCAGATGTTATAAGTAAAATTATTAGGTATATAATGTGATTTCTGTGTAAACATAGAACATCACTTTTGATAAATTATAATTTGCCAATAAGATTAACAAAAATGTTGAAATGGATGCTGAACGTACCGTTGGAGCATCCTTGCATGGCTGCATGTAATTGTTCATCACCACCAAAATTAATAAAATTATAAAAGTTTAGTTAATTATAACGAAATGATATGTACATGTGCACACTACTACACAAGCGCAGTCGCTAAATGTTCGGTCACAAAATTGGTCGCAAAAAAAAACAGTCACAATCTCAGTCGCTAAATGTTCGGTCACAAAAACAGTCGCAAAAAAAACCGGTCACAATCGGTCACAAAATTGGTCGCAAAAAAAACGGTCACAAAATTGGTCGCAAAAAAAAATCAGTCACAATCTCAGTCGCTAAATGTTCGGTCACAAAATCGGTTGCAAAAATAATTCTGTCGCAAATTTCGTAGCTAAATTTGCTACCAAATGTTAAGTCGCAAAATCGGTCGCAAAAATCGGTCACAAACAATGGTCGCAAAAATAATTACCGACCACCGAAAATTGTCGCAAACAGGCATTTGCGACTGTTTCGCGACCATATTGACAGTCGCAAATGCCTTTTTCTTTGTAGTAGTGGCATATATATGACATGCCTAAACCATTAAGAAACTAACTCTTAATTGATCAAGCCTCTTATTGGTTGAGCTTAGCCCATGATGTGTTCATATTTGAGCCCAATTTTTTGCAAATTTGTGTAATGTTAAGATTTTAGTTTATGATTTTAGTAAGTTAACCCACACATATTGGGTTGTTACCTTTCGAAATATTTTTTTGTATTATCTTATATATTTAATTTTAGTTATTATCTTTACATTACATTTAGACATTTTTGGATTTATGTTTTTTAAGACGATGTTACCGAGATTTGAACCCTTAACCTCCCACTCTTAATCATCACCCGGATTAAGGTGATGATTGATTACTTACAAGCGACTTGTCGACTTTGCAGGAATTTTTCCACCAACTATCTCCATTGCCGTCGATGACTCCACCTCCTTCGATCACCAGGTCATCAACTTTATCCACTCTAAGCCAATGCTTTTCATCTTTCTTATATTTTGATTCTTGTTCTGATGCCAAAATTGTTCCTGAAATCTGCAAATAATATTCGGGCATACTATGGAGTAACTCTTGTGATGAAATCACTCACGAAGATATATTATATACAAGACACAATGTATTTGTGATGGTGGATCCATAAATTTATGTTGCAGAATAAAAATAGCTTCATGAATGTCTAATACACGAGCTGGATTGAGTCAAATGAGTTGAATATATGTTATTTAGTATGTATAGATATTTTTAGTTTGCTAATTTGCAAAGATCATTTCTATGAGGAGGATAGAAGTGAATATTTGTTAATTACCGGAATGGATAAAGATGACGAAAAAATAAAACCAGCAAAAATGTATGCAGTAGTAGTGATATATATATATATATATATATATATATATATATATATATATATATATATATATATATATAGGGAGCCGCTAGAATGAAAACCACCTCGAGTTGTAAGAACCGCGAGAACTACACTCCACGGAGCGCCGTTCGCCATGATTTTTTTTTACAAGTAGATGTGTATATTATAAACACAGCCGTAAAAAATCATGGCGAACGGCGCTCCGTGGGGTGTAGTTTTTTACACCACAAGTTTGGTGAAAAAAAAAAGAAAAAAGAAAAAAAATTAAAAAACACCAAACTTGTGGTGTAAAAAACTACACCTCACGGAGCGCCGTTCGCCATGATTTTTTACGGTTGTGTTTATAATACACACATCTACTTGTAAAAAAAAATCATGGCGAACGGCGCTCCGTGGGGTGTAGTTCTCGCGGTTCTTACAACTCGGGGTGGTTTTCATTCTAGCAGCCCCCTATATATATATATATAGTGAAAATGTAAAATACAATATTACTTAACGTACGAGCGTACACTATGAAATTACGCATGTTATAAAAATCAAAACTTTAATCATGCATGTTGAAAAACCATAATCACACGTTAACCGGCCTCTATATATATTATATATACATATATATTGTATCCTTAAACAGTTAAACTCATCATTTTTATTTTGCTGCATGCATAAGAAGGGTCAAACAAATTTGCTGGACTTGTGACAGAATAACAGGACTAAAAAGGAAAAAGGAAAAAGATATAATTATTGTTGGTTAATCTCGTTTGTATAGTTAAAAAGTTTAGTTAGTATAGTTAGTGCCCTTAATTAATATAATCGTTAGAAAGTTTGGGCTAATGTTGTTACTAAATATATTAAACGGTACGCCTCTGGGAAACATTGCGACGGCTCATCGTTAGGTTGCCGGCAAGTATAAATACGCCGCTAGGGACCATTGTAAATCAATTCGTTCATACAGAAAATGGTTATACGAATCAGTTTCTTGTCAATCGATCATGTGTATATCTTGATTTCGTTATTATCGTGCATGCAATCGATCCTTTAGGCCATCAATGATTAGTGGTTTTTTATATGTATATTTTGGAGTGACATGTTATATTTACCTTAGTTGCTGTCCTAAAAAAAGAAAATAAGTGAATTTGATTGTAAGATAAGTTATAATTATGATATAACTTTTATAAGTGTGAATGAATTATATGTCCTAAATGAAATAGTTATTTACATTGTTTTATGTCACTTTTAAAATCTTAATTAAATGAATAGCACAAAAAAAAAAAAAAAAAAAAAAAAATAGAAAGACTTGAGGTAAATTGAAGCCTGACCTGCATGGTTATTGAAGCTTTGCAAGGACCTTCAAACCTGATTGGGGCGACAAGGTACTTCTTATTCTTAGCCACATGAAAAACGGCTGCTGTCTTAGAGGAACATGCTTCCTTCCATGCTTTCTTGAATGCCTAAGACAACACATGTATATATAACTATATAAACATACACAAAAAAATATGTATGCACATACATTCATATCTAGTTAGCATAGGCAAAACCAGGGGGTCAAAAGAGTCCGCTGACATGTTGGTCACCGTAATATGTTTGGATTTTTATGTGTGAAGTTCAATGTTTATTAAAGAAAAAAATTAATTAAACCCTCTAGTTGTAATCGATAAGGAAATAGAATCTTATGATGACCCCATATTAAAATAAAAGGTTCTAGTCCCGTTATTGGCGATAGTTAAGACGAGCTTTCAACTCAATTAGGTAGGTTGGTTAAGTAGTCTGTGTTTACTAAACATATCTTAAAAGCTTTGAACTTTTTTTCTCATCTATACTTTTCTTGAAAATGAGGGCAATATGAGAACCATTAAATATAGTTTGACTTATATGATTATTTTATTTGAAAAGCAATACAAGATATAAATTAGGTTTACACGATTTAAGTGTATAATAATTAATGAGCATTACATATGTAATGTTTTAAAATTTGTATCAAATCAAAACTTGGAATGCTTGTGGGACAACATGAGTACAAAAACCATGGCACGTCTTATAACCAAGGTGGAAAACATAAGTGTGTGTACCTTTGTGTCATCTTTTTTGCCATCACCTTTAGCGCCATAAGAATCGACATCGAATGTTTTGGTAGTATCATCTTTTTTGCCATCACCTTTAGCCCCATGAGAAACGACATCAAAAGTTTTGGTAGAAATAAGAGCTAAACTATCAAAGACATCCGAGTCTTGAAACATAAAATCTTTGACGGTTTTCATATACCAAGTACACGCTTTTGAAAAGCCAGATTTGTAGTTGCGAACGTGTTCATGGTAACTAAAAGTGTAACATGAGATACAGAAAAGGATAAGGACGATGCCACAAGAGAAGAATGTGATACATCTTTGTGGAGCCATTCGAACACTCATGTTGTTAATTTATGGGAATGTAGTTGTAGTATGAGAATGATGGAGTTTTGAATTTATAGAACAAAAAGAGGTGGGGTGGGACTAGTGGGGGTGCTATGTTGTTTATTATTGGTAGATTGTGTATAAAATTGAAAAGCTTCAAGTGATGTTTGCTTGATAGCTCTAAACCAGAAAATTCAATTATTAGAAGGTAGCTACAGTTGTTTAGTTTGTACTGTAGAATAATAAAAGTTTAAAGTGGACGAAATTAATTAACATGTTAAAACGAGCAACTTATAGTTGATAGCCATAACTCTTTTGTGTATTTTTTGAATTTATTTATAATTATGTATTGATATAACTACATAAAACTATAAGTTTCAGACAATTTTATTTATGAAATAACATTATATTATCAGTAGGTAACATGAATTAACAGGTTTTCATATAATTAAATATATTGATATGGGTCCTGTTCATACTCAAATCACTCTCTTGTGTTCTAACGAGTCTTTGTATCATCCAATATTGTCCATCTTACCTATAAGGAGATCATGACTTAGTATTGATTATTGGAATTATGGAGTTTTTCTCTCATCCATAGTCGGTGCACCGAAAACATGTTGATGATGTAAGAGGTCAAGCATTCCTTAAAAGCCCAATATCTATCATATTCAGTGGCAGACTCATGATTTTTTTCTACAGGGGTCCATTTTTTGGTGTAAGAATTTTTGACAACCAAAGATTAAAATTTTCGAGTCGTTCGTCATAGTCGGGTCGGGGCTAGAAAATAATACAGAAGAATTTAGTGGACATGCAAACACTACATTATTAAGAACCATTATTATTATTATTTTCTATAAATGCCACTGTATATTAGAAGTGTTATTTGGTAATTAAATGTGAAATAAAATTATTCAGAGACTAGAGGATTCAATTTATCAAGTTAAAGAAGCAAATTAGAAGATCAATGGGTAGTTGTACAGTTTCTAAACACTAATTTAATTTGAATGGAAAAAAATAAACTAAGTGTTATTTGGTAATCAAATGTGAAATAAAATCATTCAGAGGCATTCAATTGAAGCAAAATAGAGGATTCAATTTATCAATTTAAAGAAGCAAATTAGAAGATCAATAGGGTGGCTATGCTGTTTTAAGAGACTAGTTTAATTTGAATAGAAAAAAATAAACTAAAAAACAGGACATGTAAGACTTGAACATGGGATCTATATGTTGGTAAACAAGAGGATTAGCCACCACATGATCTTTGCTTTTAATACTATGGGGTCTAAATAATTTTTTTTATAGGGTCCTTGAAAAATTTAACATACCGGTTCTATTAATTTTTTAAAAATCATTGGGGTTAGTGGACCTCGACTCTCACCATGTGGGTCCGCCCCTGATCATATTTACCAGAGTCGTTGCTGAGGATTTAAGTACTTGCACAAACCTAGTAGTTTGGATCTTCGGTGAACTGATGATACTAATGCTCCAAGACCAAGAGTTTTCACAGCCAAAGCTATTGAAGTT
This sequence comes from Helianthus annuus, assembly GCF_002127325.2. Taxonomy (NCBI): domain Eukaryota; kingdom Viridiplantae; phylum Streptophyta; class Magnoliopsida; order Asterales; family Asteraceae; genus Helianthus; species Helianthus annuus. Next base: position 6,275,275 of record NC_035437.2, read on the forward strand.
GTTCCCTTCCGTTCAATTAAATTCTAGCTTGTGCTCTTCAAGAGTAAGATCGGTTCTTAGAGCTAGGATTTTCCTTTCACAGTGAGATAGCCGACTTACTATGATTTGATGGCATTCTATCTAATAAAGACAAGGAAAGTAGGAAGTAACAAAAGAATGAATTGAAGCCGATCTTAATCTTAATAAAGATGGACCACTGGCCGCTCAAGGCCTAATCTCTTTCACCGAACCTTAGCCCTTTTCTTTCACACCCGCCCAAGGCGAAAACGCGAGACACAAAAGGCTTTCAAGCATTCGATTTGAAAAAGTCTACGTGATTAATACAAATAATCCAATGATACTAAATGCATATATTAAAAGATAACAAACCAAAGTATATAAGTTGGCATACATCGCCTAAATAAACATCGTATTTCACAAAAGACTTAAACAAAAGATATATTTTTAAAATAAGGCTTTGACAAGTATATCCTGCACAGGGCGGAAAATACAAAGCAAACCCCCAAAATGGTATCGCCAAAATGCAAGTTATCCATGTTCCATAAGTCGTGAGACGTCACTTACTTACTTGAAATACATGCTTAAAAACGTCAACATATTGTTGGTGAGTTCACAGGTTTAAATAACACAAATGAATCTTTTGAAACATTTGATAAAACCGGTATGCATAGTTCTAATGATTAAGTTAATGTTAAGCTAGGACACTAACGTATGTGTCGACATAAGCTTGTAACCAAACTTTGACAGCATTGTCGTACCACACCACCGAATTTCTGTGGTGCACAACTAGCGACACAATTGCACTCCCACAGGGTCACGTAGGACCAAGAATGGGGCTTGCCAAAACACAATAAATCTATTCGACTGCTCCGCCGTTGGATTAATTAATGGTTACTCAAATTAATATCCCTCGAGGACTTCCTGAGAGAAATAACTACAACTTATGCACACATAACAGATCTAATGATTTCATCCCCTAACTATCATACCAAATAAGCAAACATGTATCTCCCCTAAGTATTTAAAAGCAAAACATTTAAAAGAGGGTCGTGAAACTCAAAATTTGTGTTCCGTGCGACTAGCAATCCAAATGTTCGAAAATAATATATATACTCCCGACCTACAAGTGTCCTAACTCAATAAGACACTAAGGTCTGAATATTTGTTTCCTCTACAAGTCTTTCACCCATTTGTTAAGACTAAATATGTTAACCATTTCAAAAATGTTTATATGTTACGACGCGTTAGTGGGTGATTATCTGACTTATCATACATGTATATAACCACACGTATACATATAACTAAACATACTTGAATAATATCTGGGGCCTAGTCCCTTCTATAAAACCCGAGTCAGCGCACGATTGATCCGACTAACAAATATATATTTTATGTAAAAATATATTATACTTATCTTGTGGAACATCGTTCCACAAAACCGATAAATCGATCATGACCAAACATATTCTTATCTTTTAAACCATAAATATATTTTCCGTGTTCGACAAGTCATCGAAAATAATATCTTTAATATTATTTAAGTTTATTTTATCGAAAACCTCTTCGTTGTCACGAACATTTTGCTTATCATTCATGTATATGTATCATGTATATGTATACGTATACGTATACACACACACACACTTTTTCAATCAATGAGCACGTACCACGTAATATACACACATACTATATCATGCATATGTATACGTGTGTGTATATATGTATATATATATATATATATATATATATATATATGCAAATTCGTATCCGCTAAGCACGTTAAAATATATCATTACACACACACACACATAAATAATCGGTTTTCATCTTCGAATCGTCGACTCGTGAATAATTTCACAAAATTACTTTAATAACGTTTCTCTCTCTGGAAATATATTCTAAAAATGTATTTTTTTACAACGACTCGATATATATATACGTGCATGTGAAAATACGAACAATTTTCCCCATTAACATCAAGACTTGGTTGTTTTCACTAAACTTGATTTTCGTAACAACTACTTATTTTATATCAAAATACTCCATGTTTTGAAATAACCCGTTATTCACACAAAACCAAGTCTGATTATTTTTTTGCCAAATCCTTGTTTTATCCATCCATTTTGTCACACAAAAACCCTTGATGATCTTAACATGATTATCAAGCCATAATTTTTCAAACTTAGCCTATGTTATGTTAAAATACAGTTTAAAAACCATTTTCACCATTTTTATCATGTTAATCTACATTTTCTCACAAATACACACACACACACACACACACATATATATATATATATATATATATATAGGGTTAGGTTCATTAGTGAATAACCCCTTAGATTGTGAACACTAGTGAATTAATCATAGCCCTTAATTATCAATACACAAGTGTAAATTAATGGTTAGGATTTGTTCACTCGGTTCACAAATACATTAGTGTTCACTCTAGAACCCCACCCTATATATATATATATATATATATATATATAACACATAATCACATGCATAGATCCATTTTAACACTTCTAAAACCCTATTTTTTCCAAGCTTTACCACTAAGCATGTTAGCATGTATGTTTAACATAGTCACCTTCATTAATATAACCAAACATCTTAAACACTTTCAACACATAATCTTATAAAAGCCCTAATTTTATCAAGAATACTCTCATGAAAATTTCTCATCAACCAAGCTCCTTCATTCTTTGTACTTAAGTACACATGTATAATCACTTTCAATACATAATATCTTGAGTTAAAAACATGTATACAAGTATATATCACCTCAATATTATCACTAACCACCAACATGTTCTTAAAATAATTTTTTCTTTATTTAACATCATCAAGTGTTTAAAGAAAATCATTGTTGAACTCTTGCCTTTTTCTACTTAAACACAGATTAAAACAAGGGTTAAGAATCTTACTACTAGCCTAGGCTAGGGTAGACAAATCTTGTAGAAAAGAGAAGAGAAAAGCTTCAATCCTTGAAAGAGAAGGCTTATTGGATGATTCTAAGCACTTCTATCACCTTAGAACATTCCTAGGACCCTTAGATTACTTGCTCGAAACTTGAAAAATTGAAGATGATGGAGGTAGTAGTGAGGCCTTGGGTGTGAGAGGGAAAGGGAGTGAGAGAGTTGTGAATTTTTTAAGTGTTGAAGTGTAGGAATCGAGGGTTTAAACTCTTGTTTCTTTCTCATCCTACTACCACACAACTTGCCCCTGAAGTCCTTTCTTGCCATACTTGGATTAACCAATACTCCACACAAAATATTTGTGGTGTGGGGCCCACTTTATGGCCGTGAGTATGGAGAGGGGATGGGGTGGGATTGGGTTGGTGATCTTGGTCTGAAAATAGAGATCTCCTAATGATGTGGTTTCTAAATACTTAGGCCATTAGGGTTAATTAGGGTGATTAGGATACTAATCTTGCATTAGGACACTAGATGGGCTTAACTAGTTCACTAGACATAGCTTAATTGGTGATTTGATGCAAAACCATCCTTTTTATGCTAATTATTCGGCTAACGAACAATTATACGATAAAAACCAGGATTTATTATTTAGATATTCTTATGACATCTTATACCCCCTAACTACACTCAATACTAATCATTGTCACATATGGATCGTATACTAGTAATTGTTTGGTGAAAATTATAGATTTTGGCGTTGAAAATGAACTTAAACGATATCTGTGCTATTTATCGGATAATTATAATACTCAGTTATTCAAAATAAGCTTTTTTCTGTATTTCACATCGAACACATAATAATGCCACCGGTTTAATGTTCCAGGCATATTGGAACAATTTTGATACCAAAACGTTAACCGGATAACCACTACACTCCTTATAAACAGTTTCATCGTAACGCGGCGAGGCGATACCAATTATACTAAATGCAAATATTCATGCATTTCCCCGACATTACTAGACTTTAAGGACTCAATTAACACATAATTAAGTCTAAATGCACGTAATTACTTAATGAAAAGTTATCAGGTTGTATGGATTAACCTCTAAATTTTCCGGTTGTCACAGTTTTTAGGCGTAAAAAGTTTCAATTGAGAGTATACTCTAAGTATGAAAGGTAAACTTACATCGAATGAGAGATAAAGTGGACGGATGAAAAAAATAGGAAAGAACGGAAAAGGAAGAGATACAAGACCAGATACCAGAGAATTAACCAAAACTGGGAAATTAATAGAAGAAGCAGGAGAAAGAAGCTCGACCAGGGGTTTCATACGAAATTGATCGACAACCAAGAGATGATTTTCCTTCTGTCAATTTCTTTCTTTGAAACCATGGATGAAGCTAGAATGTGGAGTACGAAGTTATCATGCTTCCCAATTCCACTAGCATAAAAGAGTTTATCCAATTCCTAAGAGATTCTATAGTTCCTGAGCTACCCCAATTTGATGAGAATGAGGGAAGAAGACCTTAGCTATTCTTTTGGCCTACAATAAGAAAGGCCTATCAAGACTTATAAATTACCCTAGATCTTTTCAATCCCTCTACTAGAGAATTCTTAGCCTTCGTCTTAGAAACTGAGCTCTCATAAACCAAGTCATTACTTATTGTTTACACACACTTTCTATTGTACTTAGCCTATTTCTTTATTATTAGATCAATTAGGCACTCTAGTAGAGAATTCTTAGCCTTCGTCTTAGAAACTGACCTCTCATTACCAAGTTATTACTTATTGTTTACACACACTTTCTATTTTACTTAGCCTACTTCTTTATCATTAGATCAATTAGGCAAGGGAAGACTCTGTGTACTAACTTTCTCTTCTTTTCAAGCCCTTGCCACTTAAATCGAGCCAAAAAAGGCCATTTAGCCTAAATAATTATGTAAACTATCTTTATAAATGACGATTTGTAATAAACCAATATTTCCAGATCGAATCCTAACATGACATGTGTCCTAAGAACCCTCCATACAATTCATAATGTTGAAGAAGAAGGGTTATAATTATTAAAAAGGGCATAAATATAAGTTGAGGGGTTAAAAGTGCCTAAAAGACAACATTTTTGGTCGCTGGCGGTGCCTTGCGGATCGTATGAACATCTCCTTACGATCCACAAGGGGGCATTAAATTATTCAGCGCGCTAAGGTCCCTCGCGGACCATATTAGGTAACCCTTGCGGTCCGCAAGGGGTCAAACAACAGAATGTTGGCTCGCAACCTCTTATGCTGCATTTTTTCCACATTTCTTCGTTGTTGCCACCTTTGATTCTGGTTGTGCTACATACTGTCACACCCTGGCTTTGCGGAAGCGTGGTTAATTTGGTGTGACTTCTTAATACCATAGCTTAATCATAACAAAGCTATATGAATTAAAAACATGCAAGATCATCCATTAAGTTTTTAAAAACCAAATACAATACCATTGTCTTAACGGGATAACACCCTATCAACCATAACCTTGTCCAACAAACATTACAAACATAAACATAACATAAACATGGTTTAAGGACTGTGACTTGTCCAGGAAAGAGTCACATTCCCCAAACCCCGGATGACCTTGGTAACTAGTGCAGCGGGAAAACGTGACATACCGTGCCAGATCTTTTAGTTCCCTGAAATACATGTAAGTTGAAAAATCAACAATAATGTTGAGCGAGTTCATGTGTAAGTGAGTAAATAAACCTTTGTATTTATCAAAACCCTGGTATGTAGCAAATAAGGAAAAAGAGATCACCAATGGTTTGCAAGTCCATTGATATGTGTGAAGTGCAAGTAGGAAGACTCAAACCTTGCGATTTTGCATCGGGGCACAAAGTCACCCCGAGGTCCGTTATGCTGGACCTGGGGTTGGGCTCGCTACACCCAGATAGATCTACCGCTTACGTCCCTCAGTCCTACAATGAGGATTAATGGCCTCCAGTTCCCGCCTACCCCTCACATGATCTAAGTAGTAACCCTCCTTACGCTAACCATACCATGTATAAAGTATTCGTAAACAAGTAACATGTATTTCACCCCCGCAGTTAGAAAACTGAAAACAGTTAAGAGAAAAGGGGGACATGAACTCACAGTCGGTGCGTCTCTACCAAGTACTCCAAATCGGGCAGCTGTGCAACGACCTACATGTGCTAAATCTATTAGTCGGACGGCCGTGCCTTAGCTTTATAGTTTAAGTTTTTGGGAAATAGTTAGACAACTATTTCGGGTTTACTTTTCGTATGTACTTGGTAGTTAATCTCCTTCCTAAGGATGGGGGATTTAATACATGTGCGTTCGAATCATATCATTAAGTCTCACTTAATATATTTTTATTTCCAATTCCAAAAATATAAATATTTTTCTCAAAAATATTATATTTCCATTTCACATAATTTTCCCCAAAAATAATACGTCGATAAAATACGCGTTCATGAATATTTCCGTATAATGCGTAAGTTACGTTTTATCATTCGTGTGGTAATAGTAATTACCGGTGTAACTTATATAATTATCGTAGAGGCGTTCGTATTATTTCGGATCTGTTAACGTTCGAAATATTATTTTTATTCAAAAAATAATATTTATGTATTTTCACAAAATAATCATAAACAGTGTGGTGAAAATATATTTACCAAATATATGCTTATCACGTTTAGTTTTGTGAAAATCCCACCTCCGATTATTTAGTAAATAAAGTCATGGCGAAATTTATATTTCGAAAACATGTCAAAAATCATTCTAACACTTGTAGTGAAAATAGTTCTAAGTGTTAGGTTTTTAGAAAAATTTCGCCAGAGTTTTCTCTGTAACTGGAGGTGGCCACGCTTTCAAGCGTATCATTTTCTTTTATAAAATCAATTTCAACAACTTATTTATTCAATCAAACAATTTCCGACACATCAACTAGTCGACAAGTATGTAAATCGCATAAATCACATGAACTTGTAGTTTTTCCGAAAACTATAGTGTAAATCCCATTATATTCCGTGGATCTTTATATAAAGTAGATCGATCTCGTAAAAACCTCGTTTTTAAAGTAAATCCATCTTTACAACTTCTCGTCATCTTTTACAAGGTTTGTTATTTTGTCGAATCTTTCATTTCACAAGTGTTTACACACTTGTGGTTTATAAAAATCATACTTGTTAGTGTAAGATCCGTCTTTTAGAAAACATGATTTTCTTAACATTCGGTCCCTTGAAAATACCACTTGTACATACGTAGATCCGCTAGTTTTAAACACTATTTTACAAGTAAAAATACTTTTACACAAGTTCATGTTTCTCGTGTGGTAGAGTTTCACCTTTTAACCCTTGTCTCATTCAAAACAAGCTTATGTCAAGATCCATGATTTTAACCAAACCGGGTTAAATGGTGATCCGAGCTACCACAACGTAGATCGGGTCTAAGTAACCACAAATTTCAGTTACTACAACTTTTACACCACTTATGTGCTATTAACCAACAATATTCATGTTTTTAGTAGACTTTTATGCTTCAAAAGGTAAGTTTCCGCATTTTAACCGCTACATAACTTATTAACCACTTTAGAATAGTTCGAGAGAGCGTTTTAAGCATTATACCTCTAGCTCAAGGCTAGGGAAGAATCTATGCAAAAAATGCGTGGATAAAAGCTAGGTAGAGAGGTCCTTCGTCTTCCGTTTGCTCCAATACTCCTAATGCGTGACCCGTAACACTTGTATAACCTTGGAATGGAAAGATCAATAGCCGAAAATGGATGTAGAGGGGGAGGGGTGTTCGGCCGAGAGTATGGAGGGCAAGAGAGGAGAGAATTTGTGGTGAATGTGGAGTGATTAGTCTCTAGTGTTTAGGCCATTACTTATAGACAAATCACAAGTTCTTGATCCATTGGTCCATGTGTCTATTAGATATCCAACACCTTTGATTAAAATAATGAAAAGTAATCAAGTCTTGTCTCCTCCTAGTTGGGCCGATTACAATGGGGGGGGGGTACTAGTTCATTCCAACTAGCTAGTTAAGGTTTAGTTTGGTTAGATAAGTTAGTTAAGTGATTAACTCGGTTAGTTGCGTGTAGTGCTTTAAAGCGGGTATTAGGGTGTTCAGGGACCCTAACTGGCTCAGAAAAAGACCAATAATGTTACTGTCAATATTTTTATGTTCCGGGTATAGTCCGGTTGTTCGGTTGGATAGTAATCCGTTAAAGCGCTTAATAAAACTTTAAAGTGTCGTTAATAACATTTTTAGTGACACAACTTATTTTCCAAAGTGTCAGGAATATTTCCTCATGTTTTGGCACTTTATTAGTTAGCCAGAAGCTGAAATATTAATTAAAGTGCTGTGTTTTGTGCTCAGTGTACGTTTTAGGCACATCCAGTCATCGTAACTTATTCCTAGAGACGCAGTTCTACAACCCTTGTATCCCTACACTCACTATGGGTGTAGTAAAATATTTCTGGCTCATACAGGCCTTAGAGGCAGTATCTGCCTGATGCTGGCTTAATCAGCATGTTCAATAGGTTATCCGTTCATGGTGCTACTGTGCCTTTGTGCATCATGTTTGTCACTAGAGTTCAGTATGTAAATAATATAGTGACGGTATGTAAAGTATGATGCAGATATGTACAAGTATCAACAGTCAAGTAGCAGTTCATTCACAATTTCAGTTAAGCACAGTAATTAAGCAGCAATTAATTATTAATTAAATCGTACGAATACCTGGTTTAGTGAGGGTTGTCACATTCTCCCCCCGTTAGAAAAATTTCGTCCCGAAATTTAAGCTCTGCTTGAAGAAGCAGGGTTCTTAGGAAATAAGTGGGGGTATTTCTCTTTCATTTGGTCCTCACGCTCCCAGGTGAATTCAGGACCATGTCTAGCATTCCAACGAACTTTGACGAGCTTGACACTGCTTCGGCGGGTCTTGTTCACTTTCCAATCCGTGACCTCAACAGGTTCTTCCACGAAGTGGAGCGTGTCGTCAACATGAATTTCGTCGGTAGGAATGGCAACGGTATCTTGCGTTGGACTTCTCTTCAGATTGGATACATGAAATGTATCGTGAACTAAATGGAGTTCAGCAGGTAAGTCCAGCTTGTATGCTACGGACCCGATTCTTTCCAAAATCCTGAACGGACCAATATATCGCGGGTTCAACTTTCCACGCTTCCCAAAGCGTGCCACACCCTTCCAGGGTGATACCTTCAACAAAACCATATCACCAACCTCAAACTCTAGAGGTTTCCTGCTTCGATCCGCGTAGGCTTTCTGACGGTCACGAGCCGCACTGATGCGATCTCGTATCTGTGCGATCTTATCGGTGGTTTCCTGGACTACTTCAGGACCAACCAACTGTCTATCACCGGCGTCAGACCAACAGAGCGGTGATCTGCATTTGCGCCCATATAAAGCTTCGAATGGCGCGGCACCAATACTGGTGTGGTAGTTGTTGTTGTATGAAAACTCAACAAAGAGGCAAATGCTTATCCCAGCTACCGCCCAAATCCATAACACACGCTCTCAGCATGTCCTCCAACGTCTGAATCGTCCGCTCGCTTTGACCGTCGGTCTGCGGGTGAAACGCGGTGCTCATATTCAACTTCGAGCCAAAAGCTTCTTGGAAGGATTTCCATATCCTTGACACGAACCTTCCGTCTCTATCGGAGATAATCGAGAGAGGTACTCCATGGCGTGTAACAATCTCTCTCATGTAAATCTCAGCCAATTTGCTTGTATTATCCTTTTCTCGGATAGGCAAGAAGTGTGCTGACTTCGTTAATCGGTCCACTATCACCCAGATGGTGTCATGGCCTCTTGGCGTTCTTGGCAATTTTGTAATAAAATCCATGGAAATTTGTTCCCACTTCCACTTGGGAATTTCTGGTTGTTGCAGAAGTCCTGAAGGCTTCTGGTATTCCGCTTTAACCTTAGCGCAAGTTAAACATTTGCTCACATAAACAGCCACATCGCCTTTCATCCTAGGCCACCAATAATAATCCTTGAGATCTTGGTACATCTTATCCGCTCTAGGGTGGATAGAGTACCGCGACTTGTGAGCTTCATCGAAAATAACCTTCCTTAAACCTCCAAACAAAGGAACCCAAATCCTTGTCTCGAAACACAGCGTTCCTTCCTTGTTTGGTACCAATAACTTCTCCATCCCACGGAGATACTCTTCTTCAAGGTTTCTTTCCTTGAGAGCTTCTTGCTGCGCTGTACGAATGCGTAAGGAAAGATCGGTCTGAATAATCATCTCCAAAGCCCTAACCCTTATGGGCTTGATCCTCTCTTTTCGACTTAGGGCATCGGCGACCACATTCGCCTTCCCTGGATGATACTTTATCTCGCAGTCGTAATCATTCAACAGTTCAACCCATCGTCTTTGCCTCATATTCAACTCCTTTTGGTTGAATATATGCTGGAGGCTCTTGTGATCTGTAAAGATTGTGCACTTCGTACCATAAAGGTAGTGTCTCCAGATCTTTAAGGCAAAAACCACTGCGCCAAGCTCCAAATCATGCGTGGTATAGTTCTTTTCGTGCACTTTCAGCTGTCGCGATGCGTAGGCAATAACCTTTTGGCGTTGCATCAACACACAACCCAATCCTTGACGCGATGCGTCACAGTATACCACAAAATCATCTGTACCTTCTGGTAGAGCTAAGATTGGCGCGTTACAAAGCTTATCTTTCAATATCTGAAACGCTTCATCCTGTTTGATTCCCCAATCAAACTTCTTATCCTTCTGCGTGAGGAGCGTCAATGGTTGAGCGATCTTTGAAAAATTCTCAATGAATCTTCGGTAATAGCCAGCCAAACCCAAGAATTGCCGAATCTCGGTTGGCGTCTTTGGCGTTTCGCAATCCTTGATCGCCTCGATCTTGGTTGGATCCACGTGGATTCCATCTCCATTCACCACGTGCCCAAGGAATTGGACTTCTCGCAGCCAAAACTCACACTTAGAGAACTTGGCATACAGCTGTTCTTTCTTCAGCAGCTCTAGAATGGCTCTAAGATGCTGCTCGTGTTCAGCCTTCGTCTTTGAATAAATCAAAATGTCATCAATGAATACAATCACGAACTTATCCAAGTACGGCTTGCAAACTCTATTCATTAGATCCATGAATACCGCAGGTGCGTTTGTCAAACCAAATGGCATAACGAGGAACTCGTAGTGCCCATAACGAGTTCTGAAGGCTGTCCTTGGGATACTCTCCTCCTGTATCCTTAACTGATGGTATCCAGATCGAAGATCGATCTTGGAGTAAAAGCTTGAACCTTGAAGTTGGTCGAATAGATCATCGATCCTTGGCAGAGGATACCTATTCTTGATTGTCAGCTTGTTCAACTCTCTGTAGTCAATGCACATACGGAAACTACCGTCCTTCTTCTTGACAAACAAAACTGGAGCTCCCCAAGGCGAGAAGCTCGGTCGGATAAATCCCTTGTCTAACAACTCTTGAAGTTGTGTCGACAGTTCCTGCATCTCGGACGGGGCAAGTCTGTAAGGTGCCTTAGCCACAGGCGCGGCGCCTGGAACTAAGTCAATGCGGAACTCCACTTGCCTCTGAGGCGGCAAGCCAGGCAAATCTTCTGGGAAGACTTCTGGATATTCCCTTACGACAGGGATGTCTTCGATCTTCGGCTCAGCAGCCTTTTTATCCACAATGTGTGCCAGAAAAGCAACACATCCTTTCTGCAAACACTTTCTTGCTTTCAGGCAGCTAATAATCCTTAACGGCGTCTCACGCTTCTCTCCATGAACAACAATGGTCTCACCATCATCGGTCGGGATACGAACGACCTTTTCATGACAAACTATCTCTGCCTTGTTGCCTGATAACCAATCCATTCCTACTACCACGTCAAAGCTTCCCAACTGGACTGGTAGTAGATCTAGAGCAAACTCACGCTCTCCCAATTCAATCACACAACCCCTGACGACTTCATTGGCTTCTACTAACTTCCCATTCGCTAATTCGATTGAGTACGGAACATCTAATTTACTAGCGGCTAAACCAAGCATATTCTTAAATTCTAATGATACGAAGCTATAATCGGCGCCAGTATCAAATAAAACGGATGCATAGCGTTGGTTTACAGGGAACGTACTAGTGACAACATTGGGATCCTGGCGCGCTTCCCTTGCTTCTATGTTGAAAACTCTTCCGCGGGCTTGGTTCAATTCCGGGCAATTCCTTTTGTAGTGCCCAATATCGCCGCAGTTGAAGCATCCGGGCCTCTGCCCATTTCCACCACCGTTTCCAACTGGATTGTTTCTCTGGTTACGATTTATAGTGCCCGCTTGGTTTGCATGATTGACCCGATTCCCATCACCTCCATTGTTTCCTTGTGGGAGATTCCCAATACAACCACGATTATTTCTATTCCCAAATCCTCCTTGGCCTCCCCGGCCAGCATTAGCCCAACAAGAATCCTTTGAATGACCAGTCTTTCCACAAGCTTCACATACTTTTGGCCCGCATCGACCAGAGTGATGGCGTTGGCAAGAGTTACACTTGGGATGCGCACCCATATACCCCTTACCTTTCCTCCTACCACCAGCTGTATCCTGAGCTGGCGCGTTCTGCTCTCCTTTCTTAACCACCACCCCGGTGCCCTGCTTGAAGTTTGAAAACTTCCGCTTGTTTCCCCCTGATGACTCCACATGAGTCTCTTTCCTCTTTGGCTCAGCTTCATCAAACTTGTTCAAGCGAATTGCCTCCTCGGTGAGAGCCACGCTCAAATCAATGGCTTCAGTGATAGTCGCAGGTTTGGAGGAGGTCACCATGCTTATGATTTGAGGAGCCAATCCCCAAATGAAACGTTCAATTCTTTTGAACTCAGGAGTGACCATGTAGGGTACCACATGCGACAAGTCGTGGAACCTCTGAACATACTCTGCTATCTTAGGACCTTCCATCTTCAGATGCCAGAACTCGGTCTCCAATCTCTGGATTTCAGCGCGGGAACAGTACTTTTTGCGCATGAGTTCCTTCAGTTCGGTCCAGGTCAGCGCGTAGGCAGCAGCTTCGCCAAGTGTCTGTACTTGCAAGTTCCACCAGGATAGGGCTCCATCCAAAAATAGCCCAGAGATATAAGTGACTTGCTGATCCAATGCGCATTTGCTCATGCGAAGAACGGATTCTGTTTTCTCAGCCCAGCGGACAAAGGCGACAGCACCTCCGGTGCCATCAAAGTTTACGGGCTTGCAGTCCAAGAACTGTTTGTAGGTGCACCCTGCACATACATTATAACATATGATTGGCATTAGCATTCTTGCTAAGGAAATCCATTTAGGTCATGGTATGTCTTGATGACTTAGGGTTACAATGAGGTGGATTGTTATTGTTGCCAGTGTTGCTAGAGTTGCTTCCACTCATTCCTCCTTGAGAGGCAGCATATTGAGCAATAGCAGCAGCAATGACTTGCTGTAGTTCGGCCTGGGTCGTAGGCATTTGCTGTTGTTGACGTCTTGGCGGCATCTTCTAAAGATGTGTTTACGTCGGTCAGGCCATAGTAAAGCGTACGTATATAGTAATAGTAATAGCACATAACATCTCATGTTATCAATACTTCACAAATACTAATCACACAACATCCCATGTCACAAATATTATACACACAACATCCCCATGTCATAAAAATATAAATAAGCAATCAAGCGAATCAAATATGATGAGAATACTGCGATTGCTATATATCGAGACCACGTAGTAAGTGTATCAGTACATCACTGTGTCATACAATCATCAATCAGCTAGGGGCTACATCACCCCCGTCCAAAAACTATATCAAGTCAGTGTCAAATACATCAAATACATGTCAACAAAAGTCAGAATCATCATGTAGTCTCCAAAATGCTGTGCAATCAAAAGCAATCGCGGTCCTCTCACCAACGTCTACCCCAAACAGTACTGATGAGCTCTATGCAGATGGCGGTGGAGGAGGGGGAACGTGAGTGTAAAACAAACGTCGTAACTGGAGCCAGTCCTCCTCCATGGCTCTCTGAGTACGGATGAAAGAAGCGACCTGCTGCTCTAAAGCAAAGAGGCGTGCAGCATAGTCTGGGGGTACAGGTCGAGAGGGCTGCAATGGAGAGTGTGTCTGACCGTGACACGAACATGGTGGCAGCTGAGCTCTCTCAAGCTCCTGGATACGCTGCGTGTGTGACTCGTGCTGAAAAACGAAAGACATCAAAACGTCCTCTATAGTGTGTCCCACATGGAATGGATGGTAAGGATCAGTAGGTGGCATGACAGGCGGTGACGGCCAAAGGAATGGCGTACTGGTGGGATCAAAAGGTGCCACGTGAAAAGGAGAGACAGGGGGTACAATAGGTGGAAACTGTGGCATAACAGGAACAGATGTCGGTATATGCCCAAAGGGATGGGCCGACGAGCCCTCTCCAGGTCTCGCTGGAGGTACAAACTGAGGAACCTGAAAAGAGAAATCAACATGTCGTGTATCAGTGTGGTGTGGGGGAATAGGTGGAACATCCTCATCAGCAGGAATCCATCCGGGTTGTGCGTGCTCGTCCGGTGGATCCATGTGGTCTGCAAGCAGTGCGTGCTCAGGCTCAAGTGGAACGGGATCAACTGGGGGAGCAACAAAAGGGTGGACAGGTGCAATGTGCTCAACAGGATGGTCAATAGGTACATCAGCAACAGGTGGATCGACATGATCGGCAGCAATAACATAATCACCCTCCATATGATCATCGACAGGCGGGTCAGCTAGAACAGGCTCAACAGGGATGCCAGCATGTACGGGGTTATGCTCAGGCATAGGATCTAGAGCAGCTGTCTGCTCAGGAGCCAAGGCAGGCTCAGGATCATCAAAAGCCATATCGAAGTCAAACTCGGGATCGATAGGGTCAACTGGATCAGCGGGGTCCTCCATGGGCTGGTCCATCGGGATAAACTCAATGTCATGATCCGGGTCGAATCCCGGGGGAAAGATAGGATCAGAATCCTCTATGTCATCATGGTCAAACGCAAAGCTGGGAATAGGTGCAGCAGAGGATGCCTGGTCAGGATCCGAATCATGTGCAAAGTGCTGTGCGCTCACCTCGTGAGAAGGTGCGGATGCCACAGACTCAAAGGAGTCTGGGACCGGTGAATGCGCGGGTGAGTCCTCGGCAGGAGCACCAGCGATCATCAGAAGGTCGCCAGCGGGAAGAAGGGCTGCGTCCGGGATCTCATCCTCGATAGGCTCATCCTCAAACAGATCAATATCGCCGTCAGCCTCGGCGTCAAGAAGTAAGTCATATGCTGGATAAACGGCTAAAGGTATAGGAGCCGGAATCACTACTAGAGGTAGGTACTCAGCAGGAGGGCCATCTGCAGGCTCATCAGCACCCTCGGGTAGTGCGAAGGGCTGGAAATCATCATCGTCAGTGCTGGTGTAGTCAGAAGTGTGCACCTCGTGCTCCGAGGATGGGAGGTCATCAGATACTACAGGTAGGGGTCCAGTGGTGTCCGAGTCACCTGTACCGGGCGAGTCCATGAGTCTGTAACATAAACACAGATATGCACAAATAATCAGTCACACAATCAAGTAATCACATAAGTCACCAAGTAAGAAATCACATAATCCTCCTAGTCCCACTAGCCTCCCAGTCTCCTAGACTGACATTCCTAGTCCCACTAGCCAAATTCTTCCCAGTCTCTAAGACTGCTCTATCATCCACCTCGACCTCCTAGATCGAGCCTCGGCTTCCATGACCGAGCCTCAGCCTTCATGACTGAGCCTACTCTTCCTAGTCTCACTAGCCATCTAACTCGATCTCCAAGATCGAGCCTCGGTATCCAAGACCGAGCCTCAGCCTCCAAGACTGAGCCTAAAACAATAAACATCTACCTCGATCTCTAAGATCGAGCCTCGGCCTCTAAGACCGAGCCTCAGCCTCCAAGACTGAGCCTAAAAATAAAATGTGCTCAACATTTGTTTATAAAAAGGTTTTGGATCTGGACTTAAGTGGTATGCAGTAAAAATGTTTTCGTGAGAGCCCTAGTGATCATAGTCTAGACTCGAGAAAGAATCCTAGTTCGCTATGATCAGAGCTCTGATACCAAGCTGTCACACCCTGGCTTTGCGGAAGCGTGGTTAATTTGGTGTGACTTCTTAATACCATAGCTTAATCATAACAAAGCTATATGAATTAAAAACATGCAAGATCATCCATTAAGTTTTTAAAAACCAAATACAATACCATTGTCTTAACGGGATAACACCCTATCAACCATAACCTTGTCCAACAAACATTACAAACGTAAACATAACATAAACATGGTTTAAGGACTGTGACTTGTCCAGGAAAGAGTCACATTCCCCAAACCCCGGATGACCTTGGTAACTAGTGCAGCGGGAAAACGTGTCATACCGTGCCAGATCTTTTAGTTCCCTGAAATACATATAAGTTGAAAAATCAACAATAATGTTGAGCGAGTTCATGTGTAAGTGAGTAAATAAACCTTTGTATTTATCAAAACCCTGGTATGTAGCAAATAAGGAAAAAGAGATCACCAATGGTTTGCAAGTCCATTGATATGTGTGAAGTGCAAGTAGGAAGACTCAAACCTTGCGATTTTGCGTCGGGGCACAAAGTCACCCCGAGGTCCGTTATGCTGGACCTGGGGTTGGGCTCGCTACACCCAGATAGATCTACCGCTTACGTCCCTCGGTCCTACAATGAGGATTAATGGCATCTAGTTCCCGCCTACCCACTCACATGATCTAAGTAGTAACCCTCCTTACGCTAACCATACCATGTATAAAGTATTCGTAAACAAGTAACATGTATTTCACCCCCGCAGTTAGAAAACTGAAAACAGTTAAGAGAAAAGGGGGACATGAACTCACAGTCGGTGCGTCTCTACCAAGTACTCCAAATCGGGCAGCTGTGCAACGACCTATATGTGCTAAATCTATTAGTCGGACGGCCGTGCCTTAGCTTTATAGTTTAAGTTTTTGGGAAATAGTTAGACAACTATTTCGGGTTTACTTTTCGTATGTACTTGGTAGTTAATCTCCTTCCCAAGGATGGGGGATTTAATACATGTGCGTTCGAATCATATCATTAAGTCTCACTTAATATATTTTTATTTCCAATTCCAAAAATATAAATATTTTTCTCAAAAATATTATATTTCCATTTCACATAATTTTCCCCAAAAATAATACGTCGATAAAATACGCGTTCATGAATATTTTCGTATAATGCGTAAGTTACGTTTTATCATTCGTGTGGTAATAGTAATTACCGGTGTAACTTATATAATTATCGTAGAGGCGTTCGTATTATTTCGGATCTGTTAACGTTCGAAATATTATTTTTATTCTAAAAATAATATTTATGTAGTTTCACAAAATAGTCATAAACAGTGTGGTGAAAATATATTTACCAAATATATGCTTATCACGTTTAGTTTTGTGAAAATCCCACCTCCGATTATTTAGTAAATAAAGTCATGGCGAAATTTATATTTCGAAAACATGTCAAAAATCATTCTAACACTTGTAGTGAAAATAGTTCTAAGTGTTAGGTTTTTAGAAAAATTTCGCCAGAGTTTCCTCTGTAACTGGAGGTGGCCACGCTTTCAAGCGTATCATTTTCTTTTACAAAATCAATTTCAGCAACTTCTTTATTCAATCAAACAATTTCCGACACATCAACTAGTCGACAATTATGTAAATCGCATAAATCACATGAACTTGTAGTTTTTCCGAAAACTATAGTGTAAATCCCATTATATTCTGTGGATCTTTATATAAAGTAGATCGATCTCGTAAAAACCTCATTTTTAAAGTAAATCCATCTTTACAACTTCTCGTCATCTTTTACAATGTTTGTTATTTTGTCGAATCTTTCATTTCACAAGTGTTTACACACTTGTGGTTTATAAAAATCATACTTGTTAGTGTAAGATCCGTCTTTTAGAAAACATGATTTTCTTGACATTCGGTCCCTTGAAAATACCACTTGTACATACGTAGATCCGCTAGTTTTAAACACTATTTTACAAGTAAAAATACTTTTACACAAGTTCATGTTTCTCGTGTGGTAGAGTTTCACCTTTTAACCCTTGTCTCATTCAAAACAAGCTTATGTCAAGATCCATGATTTTAACCAAACCGGGTTAAATGGTGATCCGAGCTACCACAACGTAGATCGGGTCTAAGTAACCACAAATTTCAGTTACTACAACTTTTACACCACTTATGTGCTATTAACCAACAATATTCATGTTTTTAGTAGACTTTTATGCTTCAAAAGGTAAGTTTCCGCATTTTAACCGTTACATAACTTATTAACCACTTTAGAATAGTTCGAGAGAGCGTTTTAAGCATTATACCTCTAGCTCAAGGCTAGGGAAGAATCTATGCGAAAAATGCGTGGATAAAAGCTAGGTAGAGAGGTCCTTCGTCTTCCGTTTGCTCCAATACTCCTAATGCGTGACTCGTAACACTTGTATAACCTTGGAATGGAAAGATCAATAGCCGAAAATGGATGTAGAGGGGGAGGGGTGTTCGGCCGAGAGTATGGAGGGCAAGAGAGGAGAGAGTTTGTGGTGAATGTGGAGTGATTAGTCTCTCGTGTTTAGGCCATTACTTATAGACAAATCACAAGTTCTTGATCCATTGGTCCATGTGTCTATTAGATATCCAACACCTTTGATTAAAATAATGAAAAGTAATCAAGTCTTGTCTCCTCCTAGTTGGGCCGATTACAATGGGGGGGGGGGGTACTAGTTCATTTCCAACTAGCTAGTTAAGGTTTAGTTTGGTTAGATAAGTTAGTTAAGTGATTAACTCGGTTAGTTGCGTGTAGTGCTTTAAAGCGGGTATTAGGGTGTTCAGGGACCCTAACTGGCTCAGAAAAAGACCAATAATGTTATTGTCAATATTTTTATGTTCCGGGTATAGTCCGGTTGTTCGGTTGGATAGTAATCCGTTAAAGCGCTTAATAAAACTTTAAAGTGTCGTTAATAACATTTTTAGTGACACAACTTATTTTCCAAAGTGTCAGGAATATTTCCTCATGTTTTGGCACTTTATTAGTTAGCCAGAAGCTGAAATATTAATTAAAGTGCTGTGTTTTGTGCTCAGTGTACGTTTTAGGCACATCCAGTCATCGTAACTTATTCCTAGAGACGCAGTTCTACAACCCTTGTATCCCTACACTCACTATGGGTGTAGTAAAATATTTCTGGCTCATACAGGCCTTAGAGGCAGTATATGCCTGATGCTGGCTTAATCAGCATGTTCAATAGGTTATCCGTTCATGGTGCTACTGTGCTTTTGTGCATCATGTTTGTCACTAGAGTTCAGTATGTAAATAATGTAGTGACGGTATGTAAAGTATGATGCAGATATGTACAAGTATCAACAGTCAAGTAGCAGTTCATTCACAATTTCAGTTAAGCACAGTAATTAAGTAGCAATTAATTATTAATTAAATCGTACGGATACCTGGTTTAGTGAGGGTTGTCACACATACCTAGACACTAATCAGCTCCATTCCTTAGACACTTGTCTTGCTCTCTTGTTCCCTTGCTTCACTATAAATAACACCATAAACCTCCATTTCTTTCACACCACTTCAAAGTCAAAGTGTGAAGTTTTATCTCCTCTACTTATTCCAGGCATTCTCTAGGAGTTCTAAGGAGTCCCTCTGATCTTAGTAAGTGTTCCTCCTTGGTTTCTTTCAGATTAGTAGCATAATTCGATTCAAAAGTCCGGAAATAATCAACAATTTGACTTTTCGGTTGACTTTCGATTCTGACCACTTTGGTCAAGTCATAATCAAATTAAACTCACCTACATGATCATCATAATATAAGGAATAATTCTCTGCAGTTATATCACATGATCATCACGTTTAAAAGGGTCATATGACAACTCAAACTTATATTTATTAAAGTCAAACTGCCCTTTTATCTAAAATCAAAGAATGAGATTATAAATATAAGTAACATATAATTTAACTCCAAGACAGTTTGTATAACATTATAAACTATCTTTTGACATTTTGGATTAATCACGAACCCATTTATCCATCCGAACCCGCATTTACGCGCACGACTAGTTAAAATGGCGTAAACCATATAAACTAGTCGTAACGGGTCAAACATTTTCGAAAAACTCTTCAAATCAGAATGTATGGTTAAATAACCTATATATACATGAGACTCCTCACTCGTACGGGTATAAACCACATTCTATCCGGTCAACGCATAATATTGTGGAACCGAACTTAATTTTAAGTTAACTGGTCAAAGTCCAATGGACTTATAGTGACCCGTAAAAATTATAATAGATAATTATTTCCATTCATTCTGGACTATAGAGCCCTCCGGAAATCGCAACATAAGTTAATAAAACTTTGAATTCGGCTGTACTACGAGAACTAAATACACTGTAAATACATCTAGTATAGGTAAATACTTTTTAGCCACTTTTTATTATAAAACCTTGGGATATGGTAAAAAAGCACTTAGTTCGGGTATCACAAATGGGCAAATGCTTTCAGAATGTTGATAATCTGAGTTTAATCCGTATTGTTGAATAACATAAAATATTTGGGGAGTTAATAGTACCGTATCAAGGCGTCCCGATTCATTTATTGTAATGACCATAAAGTGAGTGCGGGGTGTAGGCATACACCTGATAAGCACGAATTGAAATGATGTGTATATTAACTATGAATCGGTTTTGAACACTGGTCCCCGAATATATGATAAGCATGTAAATCTGGTAACAAAAAAATTCCAATGACTCACAAATGATTTTAAATGTTTTACAAATGAGTCGGTTAACAGTATTTACCACCGAAAGCTGACGTATTTTTAAAGATTGACTTACAGGTGACGAACCTCAATATATAGTAGGCCGGATAAGGTTCAGTCACGAGCTTTGGAATTTGCCACTCCATGGCTAAAAGACCTATGATGTTTCAAGTCCATTGTATTAGATCCTACATGTTAGGATATTTTGTACCGAACACAACATTATGATTTTTTAATATAATTTCAAGTTTTAATTACTCTCTACTTCCGCTGCATTGTGAAATTGTTATTCAATTGTCACGGATAAACCCCACATACGGGCCCACCAGAAAATCAGGTTGTGACACGATTAACGTTATAGTAATAAACAAAGAAAAAAATATAAAGTTGTTAAACTCTCTGGTTTCTAATATTTTAAATAACTCAAATCCAACTAAAGTTTGTCACCATCAATTTCCAATCTTTAGTTTTTAGTTTTCTATACTTGCAAACTAAAGTCATTTTAAGGGTGTAGGTATCTATTTTTTTCTTCAACAAAAGGGATAGAAAATGTATGTAACATTATTAGCATGCAAATTGTATCTAATAATTCTACAACATTCAGGGCGCAACTTCTAGTGGGCGGGAGGGGAGAGTCGACACCCCAAACTTTTCGCTCAGTAGTGGAGAGTATGTAGTTTTTGTATCAAAATTTTTGGGTATATACGTTTTCGACCCCTAGTTTTATATAAATTTTTGGGTATATACGTTTTCGATCCCCGGTCGGAAATCTCAAGATTCACCAACCACTACATATATATATATTTGTTAGCATCACAAGGAGACAGATTTCTAGTGCATACA
Organism: Helianthus annuus; assembly: GCF_002127325.2. NCBI lineage: Eukaryota > Viridiplantae > Streptophyta > Magnoliopsida > Asterales > Asteraceae > Helianthus > Helianthus annuus. The sequence goes on from NC_035437.2 coordinate 6,296,840, forward strand.
TGGTCATATATTATCACATGTTTTATAAAAAATATACATACATCTTTTAAAATAATATGTATACAGTTGTCACCAAGTATTGCTTAGCCGTAAAATTAAACGAATCTTATAAAAATATAATTAAAAAAACTACTCAAACATAAAGATATTATTTAAAACATTATAAATAACGAAAAAGTTTGTATAATGGAGTATAATACAAATCTAAAAATTAAACGAACCATATAAAAATATTTAAAAAACTACTCAAACATAAATAGATTATTTAAAATATTATAAATAATGAAAAAGTTTGTATAATGGACCATAATACAAATCTTAGTTACAAGAATTTTATAGAGAAGTAACAAAAAAGAGAACAAATTATTTTGGAGTAAAGTTGCATTAAAAGGCTACAAATAAGAGATAAAAACCTTCCATTTGAAACTATACCTAAAATAGTTCAAGCATCATCATAAAAGGGTGAACATATTTGGTGCTTTCTAGAATATCAACACTAGTAAAAATGTGAAGGATGCTTGAAAAATTAAAAAAATCAGGGCAAAAGACAAATGGTACCCCTATAGGCATCCACTTTCGAATCGTGGATTGACCGCCAATGTACAAATATGTTTCCTTTAAGGATATAAAATGAACTTTAGACATTCGTTGGGTTAAATGGGTTAAACTCTTTAAGAACTAAAAACATAATCTAAGCAAAATCGGTAGTGATCTTTTACTATTTAACACATATCAAAAGTGAGATGATAGATAATTAAGATAGGAGGTGTTTCCAAATCTTATAGTAATATCTACATGTAGGCCCTTATGTTATACTTGTAAAGGTAATTATCACCTATCTTATTGATAAGAATTGTAAGGGTGACCATAAAATTATTACAATCCTGACTGAAACAATTTGTAAATTGCAAAGGTGATTACTACGTTCATTAATGAGATAACATTGATGACGTCTATCATCTTAATGAGACGTTCAAAAGGTGATAAATAGCTCATTAGTTAGGCAAGTCAAAAGTATGAACCGGTTAAGGGAATGGGCCAAGATCCCGTCTATCTTCGCCTTTTCTTTCAGGGATCTTCTTATATACCATAATGGCGACGGTGTGGATAAGAAGACTAAGGAGATCGTGCATGGGCTCGTCATGGTGACTTGTTGGTGTATTTGGAAAGCTAGGAACCCTAAATTCTTCTCAAATGGGAGAGGTAATAGTGAAAAAAAAATTTGGGAGGTGAGGTCGTTAGGTTTTCTTTGGTTAAAGTGTAGATCCAAGCATAGAAACATTGTTTGGAGAAAATGGTGTAATTATCCTTTTGTATATATTGTAGTTGGTGTGATGCAGTCCTGCGTTTTTTTAGCGTGGCCGGCCGGTTTTTAATGAAATTTACCTTCCAAAAAAAAAGTTAGGCAAGTCATATAGGCAATCACTACATCGATTAATGTCATGTGTATAGTGAACATAAACTGTTAATGGGTACCAAGTTTTTCTTCTTCTTCTTTTTGAAAAGTTAACTTCATTAGAAAACAATAACGAACCCAAAAACAGGTCGCCCCAAAACAATAAACCACTTACAACATATACAAAGGGTATTGGCACCACTCGTTCCAAATCACTTCCTTATGACTTGACCTATTGCGTAACCACAAAAAACCGAGAGCCTTTATATCTCCTAAAATATCTTCACATCTACCCCTTGCATTAGAGAATATAATCGCACTCCTGACTCTCCAAATGCACCAACACCCTAACATGATCAGCCCCCTCACCGCTGACTGTTCTTCCTTTTTCGGTTCACAAAATTTGTAATATTCAAGGATATCCTTGAGATCGAAGGCGAACAATGAAGGGAGCCATGCCCACATTTTCATCGCCGTATCGCACGCTGTGAATAAATGATCCAAGGTTTCATCACACTCCCCACAGAACACACACTTGAAATCCGCGAGATAAATATGTCGCCCGGACAATGCCATCCTAGTTGGGATTCTATTTTGAGTGCCCCTCTAAACAAAAGTATTAACTTTCACCAGCAGCCATTTACTTAATGGGTACCAAGTAGTGGATCTAAGGTGAGTTAGTTAATTCTTAACCGAACCACTTATAAATTTTGTGTTTGTATTGATTTTCATTGTCTTATTATGTGTTACCAGGTTAAATGATGATATAATGTTTATATTATATTTATTTTAGTTATAGTGTTAAATGTACTCTTCTATTCCTTGTAACACTGTGTTAGATATACGTAAAACATAAAATCTACAAAACTCTTAAATTTATATCTAATTAGTGAGATTCCCTCGCGCTTCGTGGCAGGAATTCGATCACTATTTGTTCGGTTTGTTAGATACCAACACTCGCTATAGTAATTGAAAAGAAAACCTTGCATCGATTGAAAACAATAAAAACAGATCAATGTTGTTTAGTTGATATCGGTTCGGTTAGTTTGCATTTTATGTTTATTTTTTTTCGTCACTGCGATATAAATTCTATTGAAAACGGACATTGTGCAGTTCTCGTACTAAATCGAACCAAAACAGGCTGAACAACATATGTATCGGTACCGGTATTTATTTTTATTCTTTTCTCTTTCGATAAATTGACATCGTATCGCTATCATAATGTACGAATCAAACAACATTGGTATCGATATGTATTCATTTTTATGGTTTCTTGTTTTATAACAGATATTGTGTCGTTAGCATTTTGTACCGAACCGAAACCAAATGAACAACATTAGTTGCAATACCAATTTTTATTTGTACTGTTTTTTCTTTCAATAAACTGACACCGTATTGCTAGCATATCGTACTGATCAACATGGGTCCTGGAACTCGTATTCATTTTTAGGGTTTCCGGTTTCGAAAAGTTATTCATTTACACAACTTTGTCTGTCACAATAAATGAATATCGGTACAATTGTCGTGACAATATGAACCGATCGATACCGTTCGAACAACATAGGTGTCAATATCGGCACAATTGCTTTATATCGTTTTGGGTCGATGTAAAACACGTATTGACTTCTATACCGAGTGAATGTATCATACGAGTATTGTAGCGAACCAAATCAATACTGATCCAATGTATGCGATAACGTACTGTCACAATACACTAGCAAATAACTTGGAATGTTATAATAAGAAATAAACGCAGTTACGAATTTAGAATTTAAAGTTAAATTGAATGATGAATAAAAATATTATTAATAACGAAAAGAGAAAACAAATACTTAAAAAAATTACCACTTGCTATTTATTATTAAAAAATACTTACAAAAAGAATTACAATACACTGTTAAATAACTTGAAATGTTATAATAAGAAATAAATATAGTTTCGAATTTAGAATTTAAAGTTAAATCGAATGATAAATTAAAATATTATTAATGACAAAAAAGAAAACAAATACTTAAAAAATTATCACTTGCTATTTAATATTAAAAAAAATACTTACAAACAGAATAATAAATAAAAGATAACTAAAAAACAAAAACCTAAAATTGCCATTCACTAGTTTAAATATAATAGACTAATAGTCAGTAGTTGGTTGTGTCATGTATTATAACTAGTAGATGCCCTGCCTGCGTTGCGGGGCGATTGGGCGGGGCGATGGCCGAATAATCCTCAATCAATTATAAAAAGATTACTATAATATTGCTATGGGGAAAAAATGATGATATGACCATAATTTTGGGCCTCTCTCTGTATCGCTGTACATAGGGCAAATATCATAAATATATTTTGAACCGGAGACGAAATCATAATTTTAAACTGATAGCAAAATCATAATTTTTAGCTAGGGGGAAAAACATATTTTCATTTTGAACGGTGGGCAAAAGCGTAATTTTGAGCTAGAGGGGAAAACAACATTTTATTTTTAGTTGGGGGGAAAAACGTAATTTTAAATAAAGAGCGAAACCGTAATTTTAAACTGGGAACAAAAGTAAAAGTTAGGTTTTCAATCAAGGGCAAAAGTGTAATTTTGAGCTAGGGGCAAGAGTATAATTTTATTTCGAGCTGGGGGCAAAAAGGTAATTTTAAACAAAGGAGGAAAGCGTAATTTTAAACTGGGAATAAAATTAATTTAAAAATAGGTTGGTCTAATGAGGAAGTGCGAGGCAGCTGGCTGACACTATTCCCCCATTTGGGTAAATTTTAAATTGAGAGGAAAATCATAATTTTTAGCTGGGGGAAAAACATATTTTCATTTTGAACAGTGGGCAAAAGCGTAATTTTGAGCTAAGGGCAGAATCGTAATTTTGAGCTAGAGGGAAAAACAACATTTTATTTTTAGCTGGGGGAAAACGTAATTTTAAACAGATGGCGAAACCGTAATTTTAAACTGGGAACAAAAGTAAAAGTTAGGTTTTGACCCGAGGGCAAAAGCGTAATTTTGAGCTAGGGGCAAGATTATACTTTTATTTTGAGCTGGGGGCATAACGGTAATTTTAAACAAAGGACGAAAGCGTAATTTTAAACTGAGAATAAAATTAATTGAGAATTAGGTTGGTCCAATAGGGGAGTGCCAGTCAGCTGCCTGGCACTATTCCCCTCATTGTGTTTTGTAGTAGTAGGTAATTATGTGAGCCTATTTTTTTTTTGTTTCTCTAGTTTCACGTCTTCAAATTCAATATGTTGATTTTAAAATGTATATTTCACTTCAAATATTTGCCTTTAAAATTGTTTTCAATCATATTTTATCTCAAAATATCGTTTGATAATTAAGAGTAAAATGCAAGGATGGTCCATGTGGTTTTGTAAAATAACACCTATAGTCTCCAACTTTTGGAAATTACACTGACGGTCCCTGTGGTTCGACAGTTTGTTACTCGGATAGTCCCTAGAGTGGAAGGAGGTTAGTTTTCTCTGTTAAGTCCATCTGAAATTACTTATTTACCCTTCCCTATAAAAAATAAAAAAACCAATAGATTATTAAAAATGTGGGCCATCTTATTCACCCTCCCTTGTAAACAACCATAGCCACCCACCTCCATCTCCACCTCCACCATAGCTACCTACCTCCACCGCCGCCCTGAACCCTCCACTGCCTACAAACAATCCCTCTCAAATCCTTATACAACTGCTTCAATATCGGCTCCACCGACTCGTAATCCGTATCCAACTTATTTATAAAACCAGGACAGGCACCAACACTACCACCACCAAAAGTATCAATTCAGCTACTAACCTCACCGAAAACCAACGACAACAATGGGGAAACATTAGACCTACTTCTATCATTATCCGGAAACATATCGGGATTACTTAAATGAATTCTACAATAAGAAAGTGATAACTTCTTCGCTTGATTCACAACTGTTTCCATCTGTGCCCCAACTAACTTATCTTTCATATTAACAATTTTCTTTCGTTCTTCACAAGCACGACGATAAATTCCAATTAGGTATTGAAAGAGAGGTTCTACGGATGCGAAATTACCTGAGAGGCGATCAACGAGGACTCGTTCGATCTAATCTCGTGAGAATTTGAGGTGGCCGCCTATATCCGGTTCGTGAGACATTGGTCATGGAATCGTTCGATCTAATCTCGGCTGCCGTGATCTGCAAGTAAACGATTCGTGAGTCATTGGTCATGGAATCGGTTAGGGAAACAAGGAAGATTTTGTGGAGGATTATGTCTTCAATTTCTTCTGGTGATCGTTGGGGTTTTGGGGTGGTTGTTGTCACCATTGTTGTGGAATTGATTTGTGTTTGGAGATGATCAGTGATGATTTGGGTTTGTATGTGACAACTCGAGTTTCCAAGGTTCCATCTTCGCATTAATTGCACGTTAATTGTTTAAGTTGGTTGTTTAGACGACTTGTTTGCTTTGTAACCGTACACGTTTGTGATATGCTAAAACGTATTGTGAGTATTGTGTTATATGTTTGATGATTTAAGCTGGTAACCTGTTAATCTGTTTAGAAGTTAAAAACTTTAAACTGTTGCACCCCAAACCAACTCGACGAAACACTAGAATTGCACCACACCTCCACCCGACGAAACGCTAAGCGTTTCGCCATATATACTTCGACGAAACAGGAGTGTTTCGCCGTCTACACTCCGACGAAACGGAGTGTTTCGCCGGCCCAAGTTTCTCCGAAGCCCAGTTAAGGCCCAACAGTTACAGTTTACGTATTTAAGGGACGTAGGTTACGTGAGTTTTCATTCTTGCAAACCCTAGAGTCTTTCCCCTATCCTCTGTGTGACGGCAGCCCTTCCTTTGGAAGCTAGATCCTCCCTGTTCGACCATCCTCACTCGAAATCCATAACTCGGTTAGTATCACACACCCAGTTGGTTTGAGTTCTAAAATATATCTGATTTTGTTCAAGGTTATGGTGTTTTGATCAGATTATTGAATGCGGTATGTATTAGATACGTATGATTAATTGGATACATGCTATTATGTGGGTTATGATTTTGATTTAGGGTTCTGTTATATAATGTGTGCTTGAACAGGATTTTTATTATAAGCAGGTATCCTGGAATATGATTAACGAATCTAAAATGTGTGGATCTACTGATCGAATGGAAACTGGAATGAGTAGTATTGCTTGATTTGAACAGTTACTGAAATCTTTAGTCGGATTTGGATGTAAACTGTGATGTATATTGTTAGATGACTTAGGGTAATATAATGTGGGATTGACAAATGAAATAACGAATGATTGATGCGGTTAAATTGATTCGATTGAATAATAGTTGTTGACTTATAACACGACGTAACTGATCGTATGGACGAAACGCCGATGACGACGAAACAGGAGGGTGTTTCGCCGAGGATAATCACGACGAAACAGGGGATGTTTCGTCGAAGGGGATTCACGACGATACAAGTGTGTTTCGTCGAGTTATTAAACATGCACAGTAACTCAGTTAAGTCTGTTAAGGATTAACTAGGTTAGTTATGTACTATTAAATGTAAAGCATGGTTACATGAGCCTGTGTAACTGATAAATGCTATGTGTTAATTGTTCCCTTGCATGTACGTGATGATCTTGACTGCTAGTCGAAACTTGTAAATGTCAACTGATTGTGTGTACGTGCAAACCATAGGCTTTGACTGATTAATTGGAAAACGAGTAGTTAAGCATACCGAGTAAACCAAAGTGAGTTCACACTTCTAAGGCATGGGATTCCCGGTGGGTTGGGAATGGGATTGAATAACTACGACAGAACTTGTACATTTACCACTACTAGACTACTTACCACCGTCCTCCGATTGGGAAGGACGCCAGTGCTTAACCTACGTACTCGATACGTACCACTGTCCTCAGATTGGGAAGGGCACTTACGTAAAACCTACGTAATCTCATACACACCACTGTCCTCGGATTGGGAAGGGCACTTACGTAAAACCTACGTAATCTCATACTTACCACTGTCCTCGGATTGGGAAGGACACCTAATGATTACAACTAGTCTAGTAATATACAACATGGGAAGCCCCACTAAATATCATAAAGGTTTGGGAAACAAGGATACTGGGTAACACATGGTTCTGAAAAGAACTACGATTCCTGATATGAACTCAATAACTGAACAATCAACTGTGAACTCGCTCAACTCTGTTGTTGACTTATTGTTACATGCCTTGCAGGTCGATAGGTACTCATGGAGCTTGCACAGGGATGCGCGGTCGTTGTGGGACATGGACAGTGTGTGCCATGTTAAAAACATTATATCATTTCGAACTTAATACATATGTGGCAAATTGCATTTAAATAATCCCAACTCAATGTTATTGGCCAATAATAATCCCAACTCATTTAATCACCAATAATAATCCGAACTATTCACTTTTGTTTGTAAAATACTCCCAGTTAAAAAAACACTAACTTGGTTAAAAAAAATTCTGATGTGGCTTGCCACGTCACCTGCCACATCAGCTGCCACGTCATCAAAATATGCCACGTAGACTGCCACATCAGCTGCCATGTCATCAAAATATGCCACGTAGACTGCCACATCAGTTGCCACGTCATCATAATATGCCACGTGGCAAGCCACATCAACAATTTTTTTAACCTAGTTAGTTTTTTTTTAACTGGGAGTATTTTACAAACAAAAGTGAATAGTTCGGATTATTATTGGTGATTAAATGAGTTGGGATTATTATTGGCCAATAACAGTGAGTTGGGATTATTTAAATCCAATGTGCCTACATATGTTGGGTTATTACATTTATGCTTCCGCTAAACACTTAACTATGTTTTGTTTTGAACACCTTTCATATTATTGGATTGAATTTTATTTATTACTTACAATGTTCAATATGATTGGTGGCTTGATCCTGGTTAATCACGCCTGCAAGTGGTGATACTTCGCGTGTGGATTTTGGGGGTGTGACATTGTAGGTGAAGAAGAGGGAGATGACAAAGAGGGGTAAATAAGTAATTTAAGATGGATTTAACAGAGAAAACTAACCTTCATCCACTCTAAGGACTATTTGAGTAACAAACTGTCAAACCACAGGGACCACCAATGTAATTTCCAAAAGTTGGAGACTATAGGTGTTATTTTACAAAATCACAGGGACCATCCGTGCATTTTACTCGAAAATTAATAAATCCTCAATACCTACTATTTAATTATGTATTCCATAAACGTAAAATATTGATTTCTAACCTTGTATTTTTAGAAAACAATATTCAATATTGGAGTTTTTCCTTATAAATGTTGGTGGAAAAACTATTTACTAAAATGAGTGATTTGAAAAGTATTTACCAAAATTGATGTTTTTTTTCTTGTTTTTAAGTATTTTTTTTTTTTACAATTTGTTTGTCTGTCTCATAATCTCATTGGATATAACCTAATGCAATATTAACTAAAGAAAATCTGGTATTGCTATTTACTAATTAGTATTAGGCTTATATTTACTAAAATTAAAAAGAAACATTCTGTTATATTATGATATTTTATTAAAAGTTTTTTCTTAATATCTCTAAAGATGTTTACTTTAACAAGTTATAATGAATTTTTTTAATAGACAGGTTTTCAGTTTTTTAGATATAGATTTTTTAATTTTTTAGTCTTTTTAGAAATGTTTTGTTTTACTTTTGTTTTAACCACATATTTTTAAGTACATTTTTAAAATAGTTTAGAGAATGCAATAAGAAACGTTTTTACAATATTTCTTTTAAATAGACTAAAATTGAACCGTTCAAAAAAAAAATAATAATAATAATAGACTAAAATTGAACACCAGTTTTTGGTGAGAAGCTTTATAACTTGATTTTATTTTACAAACCAATTTACATAAGATTAATTAGCATTGTTTGACCTGTGATTTTTTTTTCAAAGCTTAAAACTTCAACAAAAGAACTAATAAAACCAACTCTATTAATAACTCCGGTTCAAGTTGAAGCTCAAAAACAAATTAATGCATAATAGCTAAACTATCCGGACTAAACTTGAAGCTCGTAAACAAATTAATTCATAATAGCTAAACTATTTGGAGTACGAATTATTTCTAATGATAAGATATGCTTAATTTTATAAAATAATATATATGTTTTTGTAAGTAATTAGAATTTCATTGTTATGTTGCTACTTATATTGTGAATATACTTAATATATATGTGGTTAAAAATAATTTCTTTTAGTTTAGTGTATATAAATACTGTAATAGTATCGAGTAAATGGAAAACTTATTATTTAAATTCTTAAAATAAAAAACCAAATTAAATACAATTAAGTTTTACTTGCAAAACAAACAGAAAAAAAGTAGATACACAAGTCGAAAGTGTTGGTGCACTTGTGTCTGTACTTTGTCTGTATTCGGTCTGTATGTAAACGATGTCCTTGTAAGTCATGTAAGTTGACCAAGTCAACCGTCCTCCTGGTTTGACTCAGTCAACAGTAAGTAAACTTGTTGAAAGTTGTCTGGCTCGAAGGATGAGTGATCGAAGGATAATGTAGATCCTTCGATCACCTCGAAAGATATGCTTCGACTGATGGTCCTCGAAGGATGATCCTTCGAGGTCCCTGCTTATCCTTCGAAAGCATTGTATCCGAAAGATGATCCTTCGGACCATCAATCGGATCCTTCGAGCAGACCTGCTGTGTATGGGTATATATACCCATGCAGTGTGTTGTGTGAGTTAGTTCTGCCATTTGCACATCCGAGAGATAGAAAGATTTGAGAGCATTCTGTCCAGAACTCACACACACACTTTGAGAGTTTATAGAACATTTCTGTAAACATTGAGCTTGTAACCGAACCCTCATTGCATTAATACAAGTTGTGTTAATCGGTGAACTTGTGTGTTTGTTTCTCTACTTGCTACTAACTCGGTTTGCTTGCTAGCTTGGATTCCGCACTCGCTAGTAGGTTTGTATAACAAGGTTTAGGTTCGTAATCCTCCGCGAAAAGGGACCTACAAGTGGTATCAGAGCCTCGCTCTTTACCTTGTTTAAAACCGGGTTTTTACAAGTTTTGGTGTGTTGAAACACTTGGTTTTGCACCTGTTTTTACTTGTTTTCCTGCATTTTCTTTGAGTAAAAACGTGTCTAAACTAACCGGGAGTGTTTAAAGTTGGGTTGGGTAACTTGAAAAATTGTTTTAAGTGATTTTGAATTTTCCGGCTATATTCCGGTTCAAAATTCCGGTGACTGGTGTTGAAGATAAGGTTGTCATTTTTGGCAAACTTTCAAAGTTGGTGGGAAAGTTGATCTGACATCCCCTTTGCCGAAAGGTTGACCTTACCAACCTGTCACCTTTTCACCAACCTTTCACATCAGATCAGATTGTGTCAGAGCTCTCGAAAGATATCTTTCGACATCGAAAGATTATCCTTCGACATCTGTCGATCAAGGAAGGCTCGAAAGATTGCCATCCTTCGACCCATCCTTCGAAGTCTGAATCATATCCTTCGAGAAAGGAATCTATTCGAAAGACAGTGTCCGAAAGATAAGGATTTAACACGAAAGATAAGGATCTTTCAAAAGGGAATCCTTCGTGTTCTTGAGTCTTTCGAGATCATTGTTCGAGAGTCAACAGTAATCTTTCGAGTACTGTTGATCCTTCGAACAAGGTTATATCTTTCGAAGTGTGGTCTGTTTATTGCTAACAAGTTTCTGTTTTCTTTTTAGATCTTTCGAACTAGGGTCCTTCGACTGGGAGTGATCTTTCGGGTGCTCATCATCCTTCGAGACTTGGACATAGAATTTATTTTTCTTGTTAAAGATGAATCCGAGTTGGTGGGGAAATCCGGCTCCAGACAGTGGAAAATACATGAATACCAGTCAATCTCCATCATGGGCCGAATCTCCGGTATCTACATCCTCACAAACAAATGCCACTCCAGCTGGTCAATGGGCGTTTGTTTCAAATCAAACTCCGAGTATTCAAAGTCTTCTACTAAGCGAAAGTGAAACCGGAAGTTTGAACAGGCCTCCAAAGTTGATGCATCTTAATGAATATCCGGGATGGGTTGATCGTTTCCATACATACATTCTTGGTCAAAATACAGAGTTGTGGTTGCGGTTCACTACGGAATTCGATCAAACTATCGAGGTTGCTGCTTCTTCTACTGCTACATTTGCCGATCTTCCTGATGATCAAAAGAAGACGTATGACTTAGAAAAGAAAGCATACGCTATTCTCACTCAAGCACTGAGCAAGGATATTTATCATCAGTTCGTCAGTTTCAAGACTACGAAGAAGCTGTGGGATGCATTGAAGACAAGAGGAGTAGGTAATGAAGCCACACGTCAACTACGACGAGATCTACTGAAGAAAGAATTCGATGGCTTCACATGTATGGATAAGGAGTCCTTGGGAGATATGACAAGCCGTTTCTATCACCTGCTTACTGAGCTGACCAACTTTGAAGTCACAACGACTCCAACAGAGGTGGTAAAGAAGTTTGCCGATGCATTGCCTCCTCAATGGAATAACTTCCTGGAAATCTTGAAGTACAACGGAACGTTGAAAACCACAAATATCAACGATTTCGTGCAGCTTCTGGAGAACAAGGATCAGGAAGAAACGTTGAAGGCAAAGAGAGTTGCAGTGCCACAGAATCCAGAGATGTATTATGGCACCTCCACTACTTCATCTGCAAAAGCCGGTTCACATGCTCCACTTCAAACGGCGTTTGTCACAAGCACGGATATGTATGGCAATCCAGTGCAAGTTCCTGTAAAGCCGCCTCCAACCACAGATCTGTATGGAAATCCAATACAACCACCTCCTCCTCCTCCTGCTCAACAACCTCAATATGCGTGTTATGGAGGAACATCATCTGCTGCAGGTCAACAATCAAAGTCAAATACAGTACAGCTCGACACGTCAAGCTTCTCTAAAATCAGTGTAGAAGTCGCTAAGGAACATATGGAGCTGCTTAACACTGTAGTGAGCGCGTACTGTGGGTTGATAGAAGGTCAGATTGGAAACATTAATCTGACACAAGAAGATTACAGGCAGATTGATAAGGAAGAGATGGACTTGATGGACATCAAGTGGGCCTTTGCGAGTGCTGTGAGAAGAGCAAAGGATTGGATGGAAAGTACTGGCAGAACCAGCTTGGAAAGTAAGCAAGACACCAAGTATGGGTTCGATAAGCAAGCTGTTAAGTGCTTCAACTGTGGTGAACGGGGCCACTTTAAAAGGGAATGTACAAAGCCAGCACAGCACGGGAATCAAAATCCCTTCAGAAACCGAGGCAACCAGCAGAATCAGAACAGAAACACTGAGCGTTCATTGGTGCCTGCAAATAACCAAACCAACCGAGCACTTGCAGTTCAGGTGGATGAAGGTTGTGACTGGTCAATCCAGTTGGGTGGTGATGCTCCTGATGAAACAGCATGTTTTGCTCAAATTGTGAAAGAGTTGGTTCACACCAGTGGTAGAGAATCTTCTGCCAGTGGTGGTGAATCGTCTGAAGATGAAGACTCTTCTGGTTATAGCAGGAGTGCTGATGAAGAATCATCAAATTCTGGTGATGATTATGTGGGTGAGACATCGAATGCAGCAGTCAATGCAGATATTGATGAACTCTTGGAGGAAGCTGCAGCAGAAATTCAAAGAAGATCTATTCTGGTGGATCAAGCTGCTTATACTTCGTCTTCTCTCCATTCAGCCTTTATGGCTAATGTCGACGGTTCATCAAGTCAGGTATGTGTCGATGAACCCACTGCTGTTAATTGTGATGAATGTGCTAGGTTGCATGCTAGATGTGCAGAAATGGAGAAAAGTATGTCTGAGTTGCAAGGCAAACATGATGCTTTACAAGCTAGTTTGTTTGACTTGCAAGACAAACATACTACTGTGAATGAGAATTTGAGTGACTTGCAAAGTAAGCATGACGCTTTGCAAGAGAAATATGATGTGACATTCATCCACAATCAGAAGTTGACTGTGGACCTCTCTAAATGCACAGAAGCCAACATGTTTTATGAAAACCATGAAAAGGAATTTAAGTCAGTAATTGAAACATTAAAGAAGGATAAAACAGAACTGACTAAAATGGTTTCAAGAAAACAAACTGATATTAATTTGTATATATCTCGCCTTGAGAGTATGCAAAAAGAGATGGCTTGTGTGAAAACCGAAAGTGATGCGATCAAACTCAAGCTAGACAGTTATTTGAGTTCTAGCTATGTGTTAGATCACATCATTGACGTTCAGAAGGAAAAGAGAGATGTCACATGCATAGGCTACAAGAAATGTCCACCACCAGTGAGACATAATTATGACGCCATGCCTGATGAAGAGGACAGGGTTTTCTTTGAACCTTCTGTGCCTCTAGATGTTAAGGAGTTTGCTGCAGGACTCGGATACCAAAAGGAAGTATCCTCAGATTCAGATGTGTCAGCAGATACATCTGTGAGTGCTGAACAGAATCAAGATCCTCCAGTTGTGATTGAGGATGCTGATTCGTCTGATGATGAATCTGACGATACTGTCCCAGCAAAGTCTGATGCGGTAGTCAAAAATGAGGACATACCTCTTGAGAATCACATTCTATGTGATCCCCCTGTACAACCCGCTAAGACTATTGCAACTGAGTCCTCATCTGCAGGAGAGCCGGAGAGTGTGAATTTGCTGTACACTCTAGTTGGTGATGATAAAATTTACTCAGACAAAGATTTTCCCATTAAGAATGTTAATCAATCCTTAATCTGCAAAGTCTTTGAGAATTCGACGAGTAAGTTCTTGGGAAAGGCAGGACCTAAAGTTACAGTTACACAGTGTCCTCCTATTCCAAAGGCTGAAGTTCGAAAACAATTTGGTAACAAGAAATTACCAACAGTGCCAACACAGCAAAATCACACCAAACCCAAAGGTAAAACACCGGCTCAAGCTAACAAGAAGCCGAACCAAAAGAAGAAGAAGAATGTTAACTTTGTGAAATCGATGGGAACAGACAAAATTGAAAAGTTTGAAAATCAATCTAACTTAGATTTTGTCAAGAAAGCTATTGTCGAGAAAAGAAATGAACCAAGCAGTTCAAAACCTAGTACCTCGGGTTCACAAAGTTCAACATCATCGGCTAGACGATCACATGATTCTTCGGGGTTTGTAGAACGAAGATCATGTTTTGAGTGTGGAACCATTGGACATATTATTCGTAATTGTCCATATCTTCATAAGCAGAAAGGAAAGGTTGATGATCCCCGTGGCAAAACTGACCGTAAGCCAACTGTTTCCACAAAACAAGATCCCCGCCTTGTAAAAGAAAGGGAGAAGAAACAGAAACACCAACAGGTCAAAAAGATTGAAAAAGCAATTAAAACCGATGTGGTTCAAAAACAATCTGTTTCTGTAAAACCACTTAACCCAAAAACTTCAAACAACAAAGAAGTTAAAGTTTTAAAGAATAATACTGGTGAAACCAAACAGACTTGGAAACCAAAAACGGTTGTTAAATCAGGGGGACCATCACAATTCACCAATCATCAAAGACAAGAAGTTATTGTTATTGATGAAAATGGAAGACCCAAAACCACAATGGCTTGGGTCCCCATCTCCAACTAATCATTTGAGTTCATGTGCAGGGTGTTCCAGGAGGAACTATCAGTAGTCACTGGATTGTTGATAGTGGGGCATCCAGGCACATGACAGGCGACATGAAGCTTCTCTACGACGTTAAATCTATTAGAGGAGGTTATGTTGCTTTTGCTGGAGATAAGGGTGGATATATAACGGGTGAAGGAATGATATCTAACGGGATTGTCAGCTTTGACAAGATCAACTTTGTGCAACAACTTGATCACAATCTTCTTAGTGTTTCTCAAATCTGTGACAAGAAATTTTCAGTACACTTTGATGCTAATGGATGTTACGTGCTGAAACCCGGCTTCAAAATTCCAAAAGAATGGATTCTCTTGTCGGCTCCAAGGATAAATGATTTGTACGTCCTCGACATGAGCCAAGCTATTACTACGTCTGCACAAGCAACTTGTTTCGTTTCTAAAGCCACAGAAAAAGACACTATCTCTTGGCACAGACGAATGGGTCACATTCACTTACGAAAAATGAATCATTTGGTTTCAAATGAATTGGTGAATGGTGTTCCCCTCAAAAATTTCCATCTTCAAGACGTCTGTGTTTCGTGCCAGAAAGGAAAACAAACAAAGAAGAAGCACCCTACAAAGAAGATCAATACAGTGGCAGTTCCTCTTGAACGTTTGCACATGGATTTGTTCGGTCCTGTCAAGCACAAGAGTATTCGGGGTGATCAATACTGCCTCGTGGTTACTGATGATTATTCAAGATTTTCTTGGGTTGCGTTCATGGCACACAAGAGTGAAACCTTTGGCATCATCAAAAACTTGATCATTCAGATTGAGAATTTGTATAAGTTGAAGGTTAGGCGGATACGTAGCGACAATGGTACTGAATTTAAAAATCATTCCATGGCGGAGTTCTGCACTGCAAAGGGTATTCTTCATGAGTTTAGTGCAGCTTATACTCCTCAACAGAATGGTGTCGCTGAACGTAAGAACCGCACATTGATCGAGACTGCTAGGACAATGTTGGTAGAGTCACAGTTGCCCATTCCATTCTGGACTGAAGCTGTGGCCTCTGCATGTTACACATTGAACAGAGTCCTTACAGTCAAAAGACACAACAAGACCTGCTTTGAGCTTCTTCAAAAACGGAAACCAGATCTGTCTTATCTAGAACCGTTTGGAGCTCCATGCACAATCATCGATCCTAATGGAAAGTTTGGGGCAAGAGCAATTGATGGATACTTTCTTGGGTATGCCACCCCTAACTTACGAGTCTGGAATCTAGAGACTAAAAGGGTCGAGGAATGGTCTGAGGTCAGAGTACAAAGGCACACCTTGCCAGTCAAAAATCCGGGTCAACCTTGGATGTTTGAGTACGATGACTTCTTCAATTCGATCAATGTTGAAGCCGTTGAAGAAAATGCTGCGGCTAGGATGTTTTTCGAGAGTGACAATGCAACAGTTTCACCGGTGGTTCGTCCAATTCTTGTGAATCAAGAACCATCTTCTTCGGTGAACAACAATACTCTCAATAATGAGGATTTTCATGATGCAAACGAATTGAACGAATCTTCAGAGGATGATGAATTTCTAGATGCAGATCAAGAAGCTCCTACAACAGCAGTTCATGGTACTTCAGAGGGTACTCCTCCAGTGGATACACATAGAGCAGCTGAGACTACTGCATCATCCTCTTCGTCAATTCCGGGTCTTGAATTGGTTGTTGATCTTAATCTTAACAACCTGGGTATAAATGTTCCAGTTCCAGATAATCCAGAAACAAGGATTCATAATACCCATCCTCAACAAAACATCATTGGAAATGTGCAAAGTGGCGTACAAACAAGAAACATGTTGCGAAACAACAACAATGCAGGCTTGTATGCAGCTATTCGAGAATCCGGGCAACAAAACGACTGGTCCTTCGCGTGTTATGTCTCACAAGAAGAACCAAGAACGTGGAAAGAAGCCTTGAAAGATAACGCTTGGGTTGAAGCAATGCAGGAAGAACTGCAACAATTCCAGAAGCTGGGTGTCTGGAAACTAGTAGAGAAACCTGCTGGATACAAGAAGATTGGTACCCGTTGGGTTTTCAAATGCAAAAAGGATGACCGCGGAGTTGTTATACGAAACAAAGCTCGTTTAGTCGTTCAAGGTTTTCGTCAGATTGAAGGGATCGACTACAACGAAGTCTATGCACCAGTGGCACGTCTCGAAGCAATTCGAATCTTTCTAGCCTATGCGTCCTTCAAAGGATTCAAGGTTTATCAGATGGACGTGAAAAGTGCATTTTTACACGGTGTGGTTGAAGAAGAGGTGTACGTCGAGCAGCCTCCAGGTTTTGAAGATCCTATCCATCCCGATCGGGTTTGGTTGCTCAACAAAGCTCTATATGGTCTTCATCAAGCACCGCGAGCTTGGTATGCAACCTTATCACACTATCTGCTGGAGAACGGTTTTCGTAGAGGTCTTATCGACTGTACTCTTTTCATCAAGGAACAAGATGGAGATCTTCTTCTGGTACAGGTATACGTTGATGACATTATTTTTGGTTCTACTAATGATGTCTTGTGTAGGGAATTCGAGCGCATCATGCAGGATAAATTCGAGATGAGTGCTATGGGGGAAATGACTTTCTTCTTGGGCCTACAAGTACAACAAACGGAGTCTGGGATATTCATCCATCAGACTAAATATGTTGGTGACATCTTGAGCCGGTTCCGGATGTCTGATGCAACGCCCATTGGTACCCCATTGCCAACTAATCACGGAATTACTCCAGACTTGAAGGGAGAAGCTGTTAGCCCTTCTATCTATCGCGCCATGATCGGATCTCTCATGTACCTCACAGCATCAAGGCCAGACATAATGTACCCAACGTGCCTGCTTGCTAGATATCAAGTTAATCCGAAGGCCTCACATCTTGCTGCTGTTAAAAGGATTTTTCGTTATTTGAAGGCGTACCCTGACACCGGTCTGTGGTACCCTAGGGATAATAACTTTGAATTGGTAGCTTTCAGTGATTCTGATTTTGGCGGATGCAAAATCGACGGTAAATCCACAACGGCTGGATGTCAGTTCTTAGGAAATCGCCTAGTCACATGGCAATGCAAGAAGCAGACGTGTGTAGCTACATCAACATGCGAAGCTGAATACATTGCTGCCTCAAGTTGTTGCTCCCAAGTTCTTTGGATCTAACAACAGATGCGGGACTACGGTTTTGAATTCCTAACTACTCCTATTTACGTTGATAATTCTGCTGCTTTAGATATCACTAGAAATCCTGTGCAGCATTCAAAGACCAAACACATCGAAATCAAATATCACTTCATACGTGATTGCTTTGAGAAAAGGCTAATCGATGTTGTTAAGGTCCACACCGATGACCAACGTGCCGACTTATTTACCAAAGCTTTTGACAAATCAAGATTTGACTTTTTATTATTGGTAAACGGCATTAAGGTCAAGCAAGAGTAAAACCAACATCGGAAAGTCATTTTTGTAAATATCTTTGTGTCTTTTAAATTTATCTTAGTTTATTGATTTTAGGGGGAGTAAATCCAAAAATCTGTAAATTCAAAAATCTGAAAATCCAAAAACATCGAAAAATTTCAAAAACACAAAAACAATAGAAAAACAAAAATGAGTTTCCTGGCGAGCAAAAGAGAAAATGATAGTACATCAGTGGTCTATCCAAACCTCTTTAAACCTTAAATGAAAAACGATAAGCAGCTCTATATAAGATGTATCGGTAGGCTCACAATCATTTTAAAGTGTGCAGGGTGATATAAATCTTAATCGACTGAAGACCAGGTGGGAACCATTCATTGGCATATGGTCTTAGTACCGAAATTTCGTTTGATAGATTGCCGAGGTTCTGAGATATTCGGTCTTTATGCTGCTTATCATCTGGGTATCATGGTTGTATCTTTTACCGAAAAATAACGGGGACGCAAGTCTAGATCTTCCATGATACTATACATACGTGTACATATTACATACTGCATTCGACCTCAATAAGTGATAAACAATCACATGTCCATATCAAATAAGTGATAAAATATCACATTTATCCGGGTGTCAAGTTCGTCTCTCTGCTGTACGGAAGTACTGACCTGTTCACGGACTTGCACCTGTGCCCTCATGCATATGAAAATCAAGTTCCTCATCAATAAGTGATTTTATCACAAAGGGCTTGTTTTCAATTCAAAATAAGTGAGTATCTCACAATTTATACGGTCAAACAGATGATAATCGGTATACTCACCGGTAAGATGAACTCTCGTGCATACCTTGATACGGGAATGTGTCGTGATGTGGATGAACACCGGTCGGTAAGTATAAATCATACATTAACGTATCCTCTAAACATGATTACATCTGATAAGTTGAGCTTAAGTGGACAACAATACCGATAATTGTTATAGGATGCTTATCTTAATATTAACTAACTGAACAACAAGAGTGTT
Source organism: Helianthus annuus (assembly GCF_002127325.2). NCBI lineage: Eukaryota > Viridiplantae > Streptophyta > Magnoliopsida > Asterales > Asteraceae > Helianthus > Helianthus annuus. The sequence goes on from NC_035437.2 coordinate 6,316,268, forward strand.
TTGGCATGACCGTACACTGATATGATTCTCTTACCCTCGAAACTCACAAAAAGAATGTCTGTATTTATTTATTTACTGCTTAACTTTTATTGTCTTTTTTTTAAAAAAACAGTTTCGTCGTTTGGTGCATATCAGCACGACATTAGCGGTGATGTCGTTTGATAACACTCAAAGGATTTTAACTTGTTGTCTTTTAATCTCAAAAATCCCAAAAAGATTTTAGGTGTGTTTTAATATAAAACTTTATAAAAGCCAAAAAGATTTTATTTCTGCTTTATTTTCGATCGTACGATGTTGGAGCTTAAGTCTTCGTTACCTGAAACCTGACTGAAAACCGAACTGACTAAATCTTCATAAACGGTCAAAAAATTTGCATGTTTGAAAGTTAAAAGGCTAAAATTGGCAAATTTATTAAACTTTCAAACTGTCGGACGGTGTTTGTTTGTGACATGGTCATTCGTGTGTCATTTGTTTATACTATATTCCAAGCAGTTGTTCTCATTACGCGTTTAGATTTCTTGCATGTGCAGATTCTAAAGGCTAGGAGAACATGGTCGATGACAAGCTTTGGATTGAAGACACGACGAGAAGGCGCTCAAAAGATGAAGATGATCGAGTTGCCGCTGGCCATCATCAACACCACAAGGATCTCACTTCATAAAGTTAGAGTATTTCACGAGCATAACTCAAGGGGGAGCTTATGTTAAGGGGGAGTTTGTCAACACACTTCCTACATGATACGGGTAGTTTGTTGATACACTCTCTGCTTTCAAGACGTGAAGACTTTGAAGATCCTCCGACATTGAAGACTTGAAAGGACATCAGAGTTTTGGTAACTCGAAGACCAAAGACCGTCGAAGTTCGAGACGAGTCTACAACTATAGAAGATAAAGACAAAGCTACAGCCAAGGGGGAGTTTGTTGGTGCACTTGTGTCTGTACTTTGTCTGTATTCGGTCTGTATGTAAACGATGTCCTTGTAAGTCATGTAAGTTGACCAAGTCAACCGTCCTCCTGGTTTGACTCAGTCAACAGTAAGTAAACTTGTTGAAAGTTGTCTGGCTCGAAGGATGAGTGATCGAAGGATAATGTAGATCCTTCGATCACCTCGAAAGATATGCTTCGACTGATGGTCCTCGAAGGATGATCCTTCGAGGTCCCTGCTTATCCTTCGAAAGCATTGTATCCGAAAGATGATCCTTCGGACCATCAATCGGATCCTTCGAGCAGACCTGCTGTGTATGGGTATATATACCCATGCAGTGTGTTGTGTGAGTTAGTTCTGCCATTTGCACATCCGAGAGATAGAAAGATTTGAGAGCATTCTGTCCAGAACTCACACACACACTTTGAGAGTTTATAGAACATTTCTGTAAACATTGAGCTTGTAACCGAACCCTCATTGCATTAATACAAGTTGTGTTAATCGGTGAACTTGTGTGTTTGTTTCTCTACTTGCTACTAACTCGGTTTGCTTGCTAGCTTGGATTCCGCACTCGCTAGTAGGTTTGTATAACAAGGTTTAGGTTCGTAATCCTCCGCGAAAAGGGACCTACAGAAAGGCACGAAAACATCACATGAAAAAAAAGATAAAAGCTGCACGAAAACATCAAATGAAAGATTAAAGATAAATGCTAGTATTGTTATTAGATAATAATTTTGCACCAGTTCTTTAGTTATCATTAAATTAGGGAGGAGGGGTGGTGCGTTATTTTTCCGTGATAGGATCCTATCACTCGTTATTTTTTTTGCACACCGCCGCCATCACTTTGGTAACGAGTGATAGGAATAACTCGTTGTTTATATAACGCGTTGAATAATTATTGAGGAATGTGTATGACTTGTACATTGTGTATTAATACTTGTACATTGGAATCCCATCACTAGTGATGACTATCCCTACTACATTTCTATCACTAGTGATAGAATATTGGGTGATGACATAACATGATTTGATTAGATATTGAGAGTGATAGAATTCTATCACTAGTAACCACCCTCTCCCCTTAGGTTACATCAAATTAGATTAGGAGAGAGGATACAAATTTTTTTAGTAAAAACCTATTTTGGTAAAAAAAATTTAAACAACTTATTTTGGTAAATATTTTTTCCATTAACACTCATTTGAAAAAAAAAAAAAAAAAAAAAAAAAAAAAACTCTTCAATATTGTGTCGAAACCAATCATAAAATTGAAACATTTTGACATTTGATAATGTGTTTTTTTACAAAATATTTAAAGTATTATTTATAATCTAATCATTCATATTACATTTTTATTAACTTTTTTTAAAACAATTAAAACATTTGCAATTAATTTTCAACGAAAGTTTTGAGAATTAGCACGATTTGGTTATATAGGTCAAAAAAAAATCAAGGTTTTGGTTCAAAGATTTTTGTAATCGATTGGTTATGGTTAAAAAGGGTTTGATTAATTTTATTATTTAAAAAGATGATTTAATTAACTCGGTTAATCGTTGGTTTGGAAATGTTGATGCAAGTTTGTTTTAGTTAATAAGTTCAATTATATTTTTTTTATCAAATAAAAAGTCAATAAACACATCTCTATCTTTTCTATATAATTAATAAATAAAAAATAACCGACACTTATCACCATTCTAGGCCTTCTCAACTTGCGTTTTTACATACCTCTCTCCTATTAAATAATAATGGCGACTAGTAAGCTATTGTAACAAAGCTTTTAGCCTTTTACGATGCATATATATCCATATCCGAAGCATAAAAATCGGTTTAGATTATGATTTGGTTATGTTTTTTTCTCACACCTAAACGTTGTAGTTTCAAACCTCGACGCAATCATATGAATTCCATGATAAAAAAATACATAAGAATGACAGGTAAATGAAAAATTATCTGCTCCACAACCCCCATATAAATAGCAAATCCGATTCTACTGAAAATAAAACTTTGGTTCCTTTGGATCAATATTTGTTCGTAGGAAAAAAAAAAAATACGAACACTAAATCAATTATATGGTGACTAGACATAAACGTAGAAACTCATGGGATCAATATTTATTGATGAGAAATCATTTATACTATTTTTTCAACTATGTGAATGATGATGTTTATGTAGGTTAGATTATCTCTTTCATCGTGTCATAAACAGTTTTACAGTTTCTACAGCTTTTGCATACATATATTAATATGTTTCTTTTCTAACTGTATATTTTGAATTATACGCTATGTAATGATATTCTTTTGATTTCAACTACAAATATATTTTTTTAACAACAAGCTTCATATATTCTGCAATATATCCATGCAGTATAATGATTATCTCGACACTATGGGCCACAATCTTCGTTGGTTTTGTTACTCATCGGAACAATCGGATAGAACCAAGTCGAAGCTAAGTGGTGATGACATGGCTAGTCGAACTACCCAAAAATTATCAAGTAGATAACGTGTTACATCATACTTGTACAGTGTGTGTATGTATATATGATGGTGGATAACATGCCTGTAGCTTTAATGAACATTATGTATGATTAACCGATAAAGATGTTTTACCAAGAAAACATTTACACGCATGATCAAACAAATGTTAATGTATTTTTGTAGAGAAGTAAACGAATTGAATCGAATCGAATCGCCCAATCAGAGCTTAAACTACAGCTTGACTTTTTCAAAGTTTTATATTTAAAACTTGACATCGAGGTTGTGTTTACTCAGTAATCATTTTTATGTTTATAATTACTATAGTCTATATGATGCATTATATTATTTATTTATTATTTAAATCATACATATAATAATATGTAATCATGTAACTACTAATATGTATACGTATACATACATCCTACCATCCTAATCAAGCTTTGTTTATGAAATGCATGTTTTTTTTGGGTAAAGTTATGAAATGCATGTTTGATGTTAGTAATAGGGATTCATTTGTAGATCATATGAGAAGTCATAATACATACTGATATGAGTTCTGTGAAGTGCATACTCATCTAATGTTATTTTGGGTTCAACGCTAAAGAACCTCTATGGGTGTTTTCAAAAGATGCTACGGGTGTTTTCAAAAGATGCGATTCTCCTCTCTAACCGCATCTTATGGGTGTTTTGAAAATGATTTATGTATGTTTAAAAAAAACAAGGGCCAAAAGATGCGGTTCTTATGGAACCGCATCTTATAGGAGTTTTGAAAAAAAGAAATCAAAAGCCAAAAGATGTGGTTCTAGAACCGCATCTCTTGATATAACGATAATAAACAAAAATTAATAATAAAAAATAAGTATATATTAGTTGTATACGTATGATTGAATATTTTTTATTAATGATACTAAATAACAAATATAAAGAAAAATGGTTTCATATATAGTATTAATTAATAATTATATATGAATAATTTTCTTATGATAAACTAATTACTTTTTTAATGATTACAAATATTTATTTTATTATTGATTTATTGTGTATGCATGTAAGTACTTATATAGTAATATGTATGTGTTAATGTATGTATATGTGTACATATCGATATATCGTTAAATGATTAATAAAATGGGGTTTAAACATATATCGACAATCGTGTGTATGTTGTTTAAACATATAGCAACGATGGTCAACTAAGGTTCTTCGTGCTACATATTTGTCAATAAAGACCGTTTAGGATGATTAATGGTCCATTAAGATGACTTTTATGTCAAGTAGGGACAATGGTGCTCAACTAGAGTTGTTCATGCTCCGATTTTGTCAATAAAGGGCTTTAAGGGTCATCAGTTGTCTATTAGGGAGATTAATGGACCAATTAGGCTAGTAATGGTCAACTAGGGTTGTTTATGCTACATTGGTGTTAATGAAGCTTGTTTAGGATAATTAATGGTATATTAGGATGATCGATATATCAATTAGAATAAAGGTGATTAACTAGGGTTGTTCATGCTACATTTTTGTTAATGAAGGACGTATAGGATGATTAGTAGTCCATTAGGATGATTGATAGGTTAATTAGGGCCAGTGGTTGTCAACTAGGGTTGTTCATGTTCCATTTATTTTCAATAAAGGGCGTTTAAAATGTTCAATGGTCTATTAGAATGATTGATGGGCTAATTAGGGCCAGTAGTGGTCAATTAGGGTTGTTCATGCTACATTAATGTCGATGAAGGTTGTTTAGGATTATTAATGGTCCATTAGGATGATTGATAGATCAATTAGGGACAGTGCTGGTCAACTAGGGTTATTCATGCTACATTTTTGTTAATGAAGGAAGTTTAAGATGATTAATGTTTTATTAGGATGATTGATAGGTCAATTAGGGCCACTTGTGGTCAACTAGGGTTGTTCATGTTCCATTATTGTCAACGAAGGGTGTTTAGGATGATTTAATGGTCCATTAGGATGCTTGATAGGCCAATTAGGGACACTGATAGTCAACTAAGGTTGTTTATGTTCCATTATTTTCAATGAATGGCGTTTAAGATGATCAATAGTCCATTAGGATTATTGACGGGCTAATTAGGGCTAGCAATGGTCAAGTAGGGCTGTTCATGCTAAGGGTGTTAAGAATGATCAATGGTCCATTAGAATGATTGATGAACCAATTAGTAGGGGTGTAAACAAGCCCAGGGGCTCGAGAGCTACTCGTGATCGGCTCGGTTAAAAGCTCGAACGAGTCGAGCCTTAACGAGCCCGAGCCCGAGCTCGAGCCTAAAATAGAGCTCGTTTTGTTATCGAGCCCGAGCTCGAGCCTGAAACACAAAGCTTGTTTAGGCTCGTGAGCCTAAACGAGCCCATACAAAATTTTAATTTTTCTATATATTATATATTAATAATGATGATAACATTGATGAGTCGAGCTCGAGCCGTGCTTTGGCTCGTTTAAATGATGTTGAAGTGAGCTCGAGCCGAGCTTTTAGCTCGTTTAAGGTTGTTCTCCAAATAGTTCAAGCCGAGTCGAGCCGAGCTCGAGCTTTGGGTTTTACTCACGAGCCGAGCTCGAGCTTAAAGAAGTAGGCTCGAACCGAGCCGAGCTCGAGCTCGAGCTTCATAAAAACCTAACGAGCCGAGCTCGAGCCTGGTCGAGCTCGGGCTCGGCCCGGCTCGTTTACACCCCTACCAATTAGGGCTAGTAACGGTCAACTAGGGTTATTCATGCTACGTTTGTCACACCCTGGCTTTTGCGGAAACGTGGGTTTATTTGGTGTGACTTCTTAATACCATAGCAATTATCATAACAATGCTATATGAAAATAAAACATATGATGTTCATCCATTCATCAAGTTTTAAAAGTTACCACGACAACATTGTTTAAAAGTCGACACATGAAACGAATTACAACCATGACATAATTAAAAACTTTTTCATACGACACGACAAAAGACTTGAAATAAAAACACAGTTTAAGACTTGTAACCCGTCCAGGCAAGGGTCACACTTCCTAAACTCGGATGACATCATTATTCCCTACGCAGCTTGACGTGATTGCATACCTTGCCAGATCCACTAATTTCCTGAAATACATGTAGTTTGAAAAAAATCAACAAAAGTTGAGCGAGTTCATGTAAAAGTGAGTATGTATAAACCTTTAAAGTATGTATAAAAGTCCCTGGTATGTAGCAATAAGGAAAAAGAGATCACCAATGGGTTGCAAAGCCACTGGTATGTGTGAGAAAGTGCAGGGAAACTCAAACCTAGCAAATTTGTTATCGGGCTTCAGCTGGAAGTCACAGTCACCTCTATGGGCCGCCCCGGCCTCACGGGTGTGGGCTCGCTACACCCAAATAGATCTATCACTCTTGTGTCCCTTGGTCCTAACAACGAGGATTAATGGCCTCAAGCGTTGTACCCACCCCTCACATGATCTAGTAGTATAAACCCTCCCTACGCTAACCATACCATGTAAATAAATGTTTGTAATAATTGTCGCATGTATTTCACCCCCGAAGTATAAAACTGAAAAACAGTAAAGAGAAAAGGGGGACATGAACTCACAGAAGTGCGTATCCTGAAACGTCAATCTCCAACTCAATCTACTGCGTGACGACCTACACGTACTAATGCCTATTAGACGGATGGCCGTGCCTTGGCTTAGGGTTTAACGTTCTTGGAAAAATAGTTAGGCAACTATTTCGTATTCACACTTCTTAATTATTTTATAAGTGTATTTCCTTCCCAAGGATGGGGGTATTTATACATGTATGCTTTATAATTCCGAAAAATATGTTTTAAGTCCCACTTAGAAAATATATTTAATTTACTTGTCCAAAACATTTTAATTCCAAAATATATATATTTTTCCCAAAAATATTATATTTTACCTCATACATTTTCCAAAATAATACTTTATCAAAATATACGTATGAGAGTATATTCCGAAATATACATAAGTTACGTTTTAGCGTGTCGTAAAGCAACAATACTTGTGTAACTTAAATATTTATTTTGTGAGAGCGTTGGTATTATTTTGGAGTCGTAATTTCATGGTATTTTCAAGTTATATTATTTTTACCCTAAAAATAATATATCTAGTGCACATAATAACAAACAATCACACAAGCGTTTTATTATAAAATATATATTCTAAATATATATTTATCAAATTTTATTTACGAAAATTAACCTCCGGCACTTAGTATTTTTTTTAATAAAAATCACGGCGAAGTTTATTTTGAAAACCAAGTTAAAAATATATTTGTGAACACTTGTTAGAAAAATATTTCTAAGTGTTGAAATTTTAGAAAAATTTCGCCAGAGTTTCCTTTGTAAATGGAGGCGTCCATGCTTACTAGCATATCATTTTCTTTTGTAAAATCATTCAATCAATCTTCATCGAACAATATACAATTTCTAATCATTAACCTTGATAAAAATAAGCATAAATCATAAGCTTATGAACTTGAAATTTTTATAAAAGCGAGTAGTAACTTACTAGCATGATTAGTGAGTCTTGTTATCTTTAAAAATGTGGTTAGTTTCTTAAAAACTTTATTTTTAAAGGATATGAACATTTACAACTTCTAGTCATGATTTCCAAGAATACTTCTTTGTGAAATTTTCTTGTTACACAAGTGTTTATACACTTGTTTACTTACTAAAAATATGATTAGTTTATGTAAGATCCACTTTTTAACAAAACTCATATCTTTCACTTGGTTCTTTCGAAAAACCACTCATAGATCTTTTAGATCTACAAGTTTACAACCCATTTTGATCTTTATTTTTCAAGAAACATGTATGTAATCAAGTTCATAGCTTATGTGTGGATGATTTCATCATCCACAACATTTTTAACCTTCACATCTTGCTAGTTCATGTCTTTAAACATGATCTAGCAAGTCTATGTGATGAACCATATCATTCTATTTAACATACAACATTCAACAAGCATAACAACTGTAACACCCCAAAACCCGAATGTTTATATTTGCCGTATGTTCCTATAGGACATATCATGAAATAAATAACTAGGATATTTAACCTAGTTAAATGGGTAGTCAAAACTATTAAATGACGAAAGTTTGTGCCAATTATGTTTAAGTGGCAAACACGAGGGGCTAAATTGTAACATGGGAAACTAAGGTTTTATAAAACAAAGAATTAAACACACAACACACACATCATATGTGTGTGTGCGTGGAGTGTTCTGGAGAAAAACAAGGGGTTCAAACCCTAGATCTTCAAGAAGCTTCAAATTAAAGGGTGAATCGAAGCTCAAATTCACAACCGAACATGAATTAATGATCACCTTAGCAAGGGGATCATAAGATATGTTTTAAAACTAAGATTGGTGATCTTTTATGAAGTGGGTTATGTTTTAATCCGTGAATTTGTATGAAATTGAGCATGAGTATGTGTTAGAATCATCATATAGAACATAGATTATGCATGATTTGGGTTAATTTGATGTTTAGAGGTGAAACCCATTTGTTTTGATAAGGATGATGACTTGAATGATCACCCAAGTCCAATCCTTGTTCAAATCTTGTTGTGTTATGTTGTATGTAATGCGTTCTTGTTAGGTAGATTGAATGTGATATGAATTTGTTGATGTTTTTGTGTTAATTGATGAATGAAAGCATGAAGTAGGAAGTAAAGCATGAAACACTTGTAAATTATGCATAAATTGTGGCATGCACACCAAGTGTTTGATGAAATGCCTAGGTGAGATTAATAGATGAAATGGTATGCAAGTAATGGATGAAATCGTATAATATGGGGATATGATGTATTTGATGATAAATAAACATGAGAAATCTATTTTTAGATGGAATTCATGTAGGATTTGGTTGGCTATGTTATTTGGTAAAAGTATGCATTAGAATATTGTACTCTATGTTGGAGTGGTATGATGTTTACTACATGTTTGAATAATTGCTTAATCAAAATTGATAAGTAAAAGTACACTAAATGTGAAGCATATGAGATCATTAGAACAAGATGAAGTTAGAATGATGTTGGGTTGTTAAGCATAGGTCATGGTGTTAGTTGTAGAATTATGTTACTAGAATGAACAGAATTAAATATGTTTGGTATGTGCATATAACTAGATGATCATGTGGTTGTATGCTTATTGCATCGTAAGTATGAAATGTATATAGTGTCATTAGTATAGTCTACTATAATGACATGGATGTATGAGGTTAAGTTGAAAGTTCATATGATAAATTGTTGACTTTTTGAAAGTCAACTGTGCATAAGTAGCAATGTTAGACTTTTGTCACAATTGTAATATTATAGAAAGTCATACGATGCGTTTTATATCCATATGTGTTATATATGATGACATGATGAATTATATGAGTTTGAAAGATTGACTTGTGGAAATATGCCTTATGCTTGTTAGAATTGACTAATGAAAGTCAAATGTGAAACATGATTTTGACATGATTGTTAATATGTACAATCATGTATGCTATCAAGAATGTGAATGCGATGACATGAAAGTGTAGGGATCATGTCAAGATGGATGGAAGCATGGAAGGTTAACGGGTAAAAAGGAGGCGAGGAAACGGATGCGAATACGAACACTTAAGGTAAGTGATTTCTGAAATCACTTCTTATTTATAAAGGAAGTTTAATATGTGGTATATAGAGAAACCAAGTAAGAATTTACAGGTAAGGGTAAGTACCAAGGTAAGTTCATATGAACTTCGTCTATCCTTAATGTAAATTAAGATGATAGTTTCATCATGTTAATGGAATGTGCATGATGTTGCTGAATGTTCATTGTGTTAATGGAATGTGCATTATGTTGCTGAATGTTCATTGTGTTAATGGAATGTGCATTATGTTGCTGAATGTTCATCGTGTTAAGGGAATGTGCATTTTGTTGCTGAATGTTCACCGTGTTAATAGAATGTTCATTATGTTGCTGAATGTTCATCATGTTAATAGAATGTTCATTATGTTGCTGAATGTTCACCGTGTTAATGGAATGTTCATTATGTTGCTGAATGTTCACCGTGTTAATAGAATGTTCATTATGTTGCTGAATGTTCATCGTGTTAAGGGAATGTTCATTATGTTGTTGAATGTTCACCGTGTTAATGGAATGTTCATTATGTTGCTGAATGTTCATCGTGTTAATAGAATGTTCATTATGTTGCTGAATGTTCATCGTGTTAATAGAATGTTCATTATGTTGCTGAATGTTCACCGTGTTAATATAATGTTCATTATGTTGCTGAATGTTCATCGTGTTAATAGAATGTTCATTATGTTGCGGAATGTTCACCGTGTTAATGGAATGTTCATTATGTTGCTGAATGTTCATCGTGTTAATAGAATGTTCATTATATTGCTGAATGTTCATCGTGTTAATAGAATGTTCATTATATTGCTGAATGTTCACCGTGTTAATAGAATGTTCATTATATTGCTGAATGTTCACCGTGTTAATGGAGTGTTCATTATGTTGCTGAATGTTCATCGTATTAATAGAATGTTCATTATGTTGCTGAATGTTCACCGTGTTAATGGAATGTTCATCATGTTTGTTGGAAGTTAGTCGGTTATGTTTGTTTGTAATTGCATTGATTTATGTTGATATGTTTATAGATAAGGCTCAACTTACAATAAGTGAATGTGACATGTATGTAAGTACGTATGTGAAGACGTAATCATGTATGTATGTAAGTAGATGCGTATGTATGCAAGTAAAAGTATGTATGTATGTACGTAGTTATGTATGTATTGTATACGTGGTTTCAATACATTTAAGTAGTGACCTTATTAACAGTGTGCCTCGAGAATGAAATGTAATGCATGTACATTATTGGAGTTTCGCCAAGGATTAGACACCCGGATGGAATGATTAAATCTAGAAAGATAACGGGATGGGAAGTATATGTGGATAGAACGTAACGAGACTACATGATTGAGAATCTTGTTTGTATATAATGTATGCTAATGTTGCGAATGTATGTGGTGGGTGCAGGTTGTACGAATCACAGATTATCATCACGAGGAGTAGCGATCAAAGACCGAGTCACAAAATAGATTGTACGGGAATGCTTGAGTATGTAATTTGATAAACATAAGTTATGCTTTTATTTTATTAAATGAGTACGAAGGATGCATATATTGTAAAAGAGTTATTTTAAAAAGAACTTTCAAGTAAGTGAAAAAGTTTATAATGAAAGAAATTTTATGGTACGTATTTCCGCTGCGTCTTTTCAGTTAAAGCGTGTTAGGGTCTTACAACAACACAAGATCAACATGATTTCAACATCACTTTAACCATACATCTTCTCTAGTTAGTTTATACTTCAAGACTTGTTTATGTTCTTTAGATTTTCTTACATTTTCATCATTCTTTCAACTATTAACCACCAAAATTATGAACAAGATGAAGATCTAAGGCACTTACTACTAGCACAAGGCTAGGGGAGTTTCAAAGCGTAAAAGTGTTGGATAAAAGAAAACAAGAGCGGTCCTTGAGCTTCCGAGTGCACCAAGCTTACTTGTTCGGTCTCTAGCACCTTTGTGTATGTGTAGTTTGCTTGAAGGAAGCTTGAAGGTGGTGGTATGGTGGGGGTAAGGTGGCGGCCGAACAAGGGGGAAGAAGAGAGGAGAGAACTTGTTTGTTTGTGTGTTTGTGAAATGAAAGTCTTAACCCCTTGAGTTTATTTATAATCCAAAATCAACATTAACCATCATGTAAGTGTTCCTCATCATCCAACATTATCAAATAAAATAAGGAAAAGAAGTGTGGGGGGGGGGGGTGTCCCCACATCCATGACCATCGAAGGGGGGGGGTATGGGGTTGGGTTGTAAAGTTCTAGTTACAATCTAGTTAGGATTAGATGATATAGTTAGTGTATTATTGTGTGTTATGTAATATAAGGTGTGTTAGGGTGTTCGGGGACCCTAACTAGCTCAGAAAAGTAAAAACAATGTGTTTGGCAATATTTTTTATGTTCCGGGTAAAGTCCGGTTGTTTGGTTGGGTGTTGATCCGTTAAAGTGCTAAATTAATCTTTAAAGTGTCTTTTATATTACTTTTAGTGACACATTAAATTCCCAACACTTTGGAAAATATCTAGGACTATTTTGCCAAGTTTTTACAATTTACTAGCATTGTTAAATGCTGAATTTTGTTTATTTAGTGCAGAATTTTGCACTTAAAGTATGTTTTAGGCACTTCCGGGCACTATAACTATCACCTAGTGACGCAGTCTTATGGTCCTCACTTCCCTACACTCCCTACTAGTGTAGTACTCTATCTCTGGCTCATACTGGCCTCAATGACATTGTCTGTCTAGGTGCTGGTATTGTCAGCATGTCTTTATGGTTTATCCGCTCTGTGTGCTAACTGTGCTTTGTGCATCAAGTTTGTCACTGATGTTTGTATGAAATAAATGAAGTGACAGTATAAAATGTGATGCATGTGTATGTATCAGAAAGTAGAAAGCAGTTTAATCACAGTTGTAATCAAGCACAGTCATTAAGCATAAATTAATTATTAATTAATCGTACGGATACCTGTAAATGTGAGGGTTGTCACAACGTTAGTGTCAATGAAGGTTGTTTATGATGATTAATGGTCCATTAGAATGATTGATAAATCAATTAGGGATAGTGGTGGTTAACGAGGGTTGTTAATGTTAAAGTTTTGTTAATAAGGTTGTTTAGGATGATTAGTCGTCTATGAGGATGATTAACAGGTCAATTAGGGCCAATGGTGGTCAACCGGGGTTGTTCATGTTCCATTATTGTTTCATCCAATCATCAAACAATACTTTCTAGTCATCACTCTCTCATTCTCCCCCCTCTCTTTGACTCTCCTCCCTTCTCTCTTAGAATTGCCACCATCACCCTGTCATAGAACCACTACCTCACCGGAACCCAACCAACATTCAAGCGAAGCTCGAAACCTAAACCACCAACACCGCCATCAACATTGAATCGAAGCTCGAAACGTAAACCACCAACGCCGCCATCAACTTATGCATTGCACTTACACATTTAAAACACTTAAAACCGACAAAACGAGCGTAACCAACAAACATGAATTTCGAACAAAAGGGGAAAGCCCCTCTCGTCCATATTCCCTCTCATCCCAAACTCCGCGTCAGCCTATAAATACCAACCCCCTACTTCATTATTCCACTTCCACAACTCCGAAATTCTCTTTAAATTTCTGATTTCGCACTTTCCAGCTGAGCTTGTTCCAGCGACACTCAAAGTGAGTTTTCAACTCACAAACACTCTACTTTCCTTTACAATCTTCTACATTTCTATCTTTTTGCAAGAACTCCATATCAAATCAGCTGGTACATCAGATTTGCCTTGGCAATCTGATAATAACTCTCACTATGTGGAGGACCAAGCTAAGATTGGAGTTTAACTTTCAAACCTCTTTTATAAAAACAACTTTCTGATATTGAACTTGGCCGAATTAGAGACTCTCTGAGCTCACAAGCTAAGTTCATAGCTGTGGATTCATGTTAGAGTCAATTCCAGCCGAGAAGATGAGCAGTTCAACCAAAACCGAACTGATTTTGTCTCGAAACAGTGGCCGTCGCCCGAAAGGCAACCCTCTCGCACGAAAGGTTAACCCTTTTACGCGTCAGGAGCCTTCCTCTCGCATTCAAATGGATACGTAACTGACCAAAAACTAAGACATGTGGCGGATTCACATTAATGGAGAACCATTGATAACAAGTATCCTGAATTCGGGAAGGAGATGAGAAACATACGATTTGGGCTAAATTCAGACGGGAATATTCTATAATTAATGACGTAAAACTCTTTGGAATTCAGGTGTAGATGTATCAAGCCAATAAGAAAGAACTCTTTAGGATTTGGGTGTAGATGTATATAATAAAAATATAAATTAGTTTTTTTAAGTTAATATATAACGAAAACTAAAATACTAAAATCTAATTCTGAAATATAATATAAAGAATTATTATTTTAAACGAATTGATCTTCCTTCATGGACGAAAAATGGAGTTAACTTCTGGCCACCGTGCCGCTGTTGTCGTTTCAGACGAACAAAACAAACCCAAACGACGAAACTATTCGATTTTTTATGTCATGTTGAATTTTTTTGGTTCATTCCGTTTCATCGAATCGCTTTCTCTCTGAACGCACTATAACCACCAGAAATATTTCATTATTTCAGATGAAAGTGAGCTGGCAAACGAAAAGATTACCGGTTAGAGTGAAAGACATGCGTGTATCACTTGTAAGTACAGTTTTGACTCACTTCATAATTTAAATGTAAATTTAATGTAAATTTAGTTAACCTAACTGTATTTAATTTGATTATTTGTTGTTCATCGAGTATTACTAGTCTTTCTTTATGATATAACTATTTAATATGTACCAGCCAGTTTATTGGTTTAATTTAGATATCTATGTGTGTGTATTTGTTTCCATTTGATCCTCCAAAATGCAGGAATAGTGTCAAGTTCTCTTCTTTTCTTCTTAGTTTATATGCCTTTAATTGAATGCAGGAATGGCATAAAGTTCTGGAAACTCCATTCGGGCTTTTGGTGCTTGCCTAATTCTTCAATTACCTGAATTAATTTTGATCTGATGTTATAATGTACAATCTCTCACTGTAATTTTTGATCTGAATTAATCCCAAATGGTTTAGCAAGCATCTATGTGTCTCTTCAATCTCCCACTGTAGGCATATGTGCATGTTTATGTTTTTGACTTAATTGAATTGTTTAAAATTTAATGTTGACTTATTCTTTTTTTACCAGGATGGTGATCTGATCAAATGGGACAAGGCAAAAATTGGACACCATGTAGGCATTGATATAGCAGAGGGCTCAGTAAATTTGCTTTAAATATATTTATCATTTGCATTAGTTATGAAAGTTTTAAGCATATATATCGAAAACTTGTGACCTTAACTCTTTTGATATTTCAACATGGTCAATTTCTTATGACAAGTACCACCAATTTAAGTTAAACATTTGCACTTGGGAATAAGTAAACAAAACAACCTATTTGTGGAGCATATTCATTGTCACAAAATTACATAGCCATCATTTAAATATAGTGGATTTTAGTTCTGTGGTGATTTTCATATTCACAGTCACATTGAAATATGCAAATAAAAGATTGTCGCACTTGTTAAAATATAGTGGATTTTGATTATCACATAAGACATAAGACATGTATGTTTTTGCATTAGATGAATGCTTTTTGCATTGTTTGATAAATGCTTTTTGTATGGTGTTTGTGATTTATGATTTGGTAGACTTATTGGTTTTGTAACATTGTCTGACTTGTAGGTCATGGATTTCAATCTTCATGTAGGGTAGATTTGGAACTACATGTCTTATGTGTATGCATGTATGATAGTATTTAACATTTGAATTTAAAGATTGCATTTTATACATATGTACACTTGTGTATACATTTTAATCTTCATTCTATTAATGTAACGTTATGTTTTGTTAGAGAATTTCTACGGTTCTGATTGCATGTATGGATTGAAGACGTTGGTTTGGGTTGAAAGTATGAAGACATCGGTTCAGGAAGTTATTGCATATGTATTTTTGTTACTTTAAAACTTTTGTAACATTGTGTTACTTTGAAACCTTTGGATTTTATATTCTTGGGTTATATTATATTGGTTCTAATTTAATTTCGTTGTTTTTCTATATTTTATTTAATTTTAGGCAATTTGTTAATCATAGGAATTTATTTGAAAATTTTCATAAAATTTCATGGAAATTAACAATATATATATGTATATAATTTTACCCTAAACACCAAGAGATGTGGTTTTAGAACCGTCTTTCTTAAGTACATTAGGAAAAATTAGTTTCTTGTTAATATATCAAAAGATGCGGTTCTAGAACCCCATCTCTAGAGTATATTAGGAAAAAATAGTTTTTTGTTAATATATCAAAAGATGCGGTTCTAAAACCGCATCTCTTGGACCCGCATTATTTGGCATATAGCCAAAAGATGCCTTGCCATAAGATGCGGGTCTAAAACCGCATCTTATAGCCAATTTAACCGCATCTTTTGATCAAATCTGTAGTAGTGAGTAGACGTGTACAAATCGGGTTTTACAAAAAAAAAAAAAAAAACAGACCGGTTTTTAAATGAACCGGTTTTTTTCTTAATCAATAGAAACTGGTTTTTAAAATAATATGGTTCGGGTTCTAACCGGTGTTTAGAACCCAAACTCCTAACTGATACAAACCGAGTTGGGCTAGTTTGTAACTGATAAAAATGACCGGTTTTTTGGGCCATAAAAACCGGTTAAAAAACTGGTAACCGAAAAAACCGGTTCTCGTTGCTACTGTTTGTTGCTGAAAAATAGATCTTTTTCTGTTTTGTTGCTGAAACCAATTTAAAACCATTTTATATTTGCCTTTTTTATTTTTTTATAACAAACACATAAAAAATAATTATGCTTCACTGATATAACCCTAAACTTAAACAACAATCAAACACAATGAAGAAAATACATAAGCTTAAACTCTTAATCAGTAAACATGCGCTAATATATATTTTATTTTTAGTGTAACTAAAATACTAAATCTTAATAATTGTCATTTAATCTTCACCCGAACTGGAGCTATTGTGAATGTATTCATCAAATGTGTCTTCTTCGTCGATCATCGGGGTCATCAATCCAACGTCTACCTCGTCCTCGTACAATTCTCCTTCGTATTCCAATTCTCCCTCAAGCGAGCGTATGTGTTAAACTCTCCCACCACTAATAGAAAAAACACTTTTCGAAGTTACCATGGAAGCTTGGCCCATTAGTAAATCTAGGGCCATGGTGGCTAAGATCGGAAATTGATCTTCCTTACTTTTCCACCAAGCCAACAAATCAAAAATTTTAAATTCTTGTGGAGTCATCATTTTTAAAAAGTTCGACCCACCATACCTCCTAAATTCGCTACTAGTAGTGTTACCACGTTGCAATTGACATCCCATAATTGGTTACATACGTACAAATCTAGATCCGAACTTGAACCTTCACCAAAGTAGCATTTCTCATTGACTCGTGAATTTGTGAGCAGGTTGTACCATATTTTGTTAAATAAATCTCAAATATTTTTGAAAGTTGATCGTTAAAATGAGTTCTTTAACCTTAGACCAAAGTTTGGGTCTTGAGGTGTGTTTCAATTCAACTTATAGCAATTTTTTCAATCAAAGATCACGCTCCCATTAAATTTAAAGCAAAGGTTTAGGGCGGCGGCACAAGCAAAAACCGACTGGTAGTTCTTTAAAATATTTTCTAAGTTTTTCCTTCATTGGGTCTACCATATCACAATATGGTCTACCTCTACATGACATCTCGCTTAATTTTAAACACATTGAATATAATTTGTGAAGTACCAAGGAACTTGTTGATGTTTTGAAAACTTGAAGCATTTGTGTTACTGTTTCAATAATAACCCAACCCGAGGTGTGGTAAGTCAAAACATTTCCATAGCTTGCCAAAATGTCATGAAAGGCTATTAAACTTTCTTTTTGCAAAATAGCATTTTCAAACATGTTACAAGTCGAGTTCCATATTGTAGGAAAATCCTAATTAGGTCCTAAGCATAAGCAACCTGCCTTCTTATAAGTCTTAATACATCTAGCATGTTTTTGAGTGTTACCATATATACCACGTAACACATCGACTATGGAAAAAACCCATCACAAATCGGTTTATATTTTTATTTAAATGCATTACTGCAACCGTATTGTTTGAGCGTCATCAAAAACTATTGAAAAAACTTTTTCTTGCAATTTGTAAGTTTTACTAACTTTGTCTATTACGTTATATATATTTTCTGGTGTGAGAATATTTAAATAATTGAAACACAATCATGTGTTTCATTATTTGCCATGTCACCAGTTCAATCCAATGGGCGGTGACACAAATATACGAGTTGGGTGAACCGTGCGGTGTGGACCAAACGTCGTTAGTTAAGTTAACACCGGTTTGTAAGTTTTCAAAATAAGAAATTAATTCAATTTTAGCTTTTTTCACATTTTTAAACAACCCCGTCTAAGAGTAGCACGATTTACATGAGTGTATCGTGGTTGGAGAGTTCTTTGAATCATCATTGTATAGTGTTAGTTGTTAAAATGGTTGAACAGAAAGCTTTCTTGGATCAAAAACTTCGCCATTTCCTCCCGAGTCATTTCCAAATTGTAGGCGAACAACGTAGTGCCTTCACTTACCATTAAAGCTTGGCCATTAGTAGGTTATTGTTTCAACACCTTGCAATATGGTTTTTCAATGTGTTATCTTAAAATGGTGTTTGCGCTTTCCGCGCATAATTTTTTACAATAATAACAATGAGCGTTTTTTTAATCCAACATCATCTCACACAAGTCAAAATGTGACCAAACCTCTGGATTTCACTTCGTGGGATAACTTGAACCACAATGTTGGTTGAAGACTCGCCAACATTAACCGAATCTTGAGCATTTGAGATTGCCATGGTGAGCGTTTTTGAGGATACCAAACAAGAAAGTGAGTGTTTTTAGAGATTTTAGAGACTAGAGAATGTGTAATTGAACGGCTCCAAGGACTGGGGTGAGAAAGAGGCAAAAAAAACGCCTCTAAGGAGTCCTAACGATCATATGACCGTTAAGTGTGGAATTCTGTGCACCGATTTTTTCCTAGTTAATAAAAAGCTGGTTAAACCAGTTTTTTAGCCGTTATCAGTTTACCCATACCGTTTTTAACTGGTTTTGTAATCCCGAACCGGAACAGGAACCCGAACCTGTTGACCAGTTACACCCCGAACCGGTTATTGAAAAACCGGCTTCGGTTTTTTTCTTCGGTTTCAATTGGGAACCACCCCTTGGCGTGTCTGGTGCATCGCCCAGACAATGCCAAGGGATTGGCCCCTTGTGAGGTCCCAAGGCAAGGTCCTTGGAGGGTCACATCAAATAGCCATGGCTGGCAAAAAGACACATGAAAATGTACTTTAGGAGCTTAGATTGTTGGTTGAGAGTTTGTGCTGTAGTAGCAACTTTGGAAGTCGGTAGCATCTTGTGCTTCAGTAGGATCGGAGAACTTCGATCACTACTAAGTGTGCCATCAAAAGGAGTTTCTGACGTTGATCTAACTGTATTGGTTACACTTCAACTGTCATAACTATCTATGAAATGTTGCGATGTTTCACCCCAACTTATGTGATTGATCGACGCATATACAAAAAATCACTTGGACTAATTACACTTCATGTTCTTGGAGAAACACTTTTTGTGTCATCCGATTAATGATTTCAAGCACCCACATATAGTTTAATCTCGAAGCGAGTTACGTGATTAAGAAATATCAAAGTCAACTAGGAAATCCAGAAATCCAACATTTAAGAATGTATATCAAAATGATTTTCAATAAAATTTTGTGTTTCACTTAAATTCCTCAATTTTTTTTCAGTATGAGTTGGTAGAAAAACCGATATTAAATAGCTGAGCAATGATTCATCTTGTTTACTCCATAGCTATATTGAATATTTTCAATAAGTTTGATACAATTTTCCGACAAAACATAAAAAAATCCTAAGAATTCCCACAAGTTTCTAATAAAATAGTCACAAAAATTTTTGTTGTCGCAACTTTGTCGCAGACTTAAAGACGTTATTACGGATTCTCCATAAAAATTATATCTTTTTATTACTTATTACTTTTTATTTGTTAATATAAGCAAATTAACAATTTAAAATTCCAAAAGATAAATACCCGTTGCAATATTGTTGCAATTAGCGACACATTTACAACAATAATATATGTTTAGTTATCTATTATTTTTTATTTGTTAGTATAAGCAAATTAACATTTTAGAAAATTAACAGATAATTATATGTCGCACAATTGTTGCAATTTGTGACGGATTTGCCACAAAATTATATGTATTTATTAAGTATTATTTTTTATCTGTTAATCTGTAAGTTAACAGTTTAGAAAATTGAAAGATAACTATCCGCAAAATTGTTCCAATTTTTTTTTTTATTTCCAGTGCATTTGCACAAAAATATATGTTTTATTATTGATTATTTTTTATTTGTTTATATAAGCAAATTAATAGTTTAAAATTAAAAGACAAATTCTCATTGCAAATTGTCAGGATTTCCAATGTATTTTCCAAAAAAAAAAATTTGTTAGAAATCCGTCATTATACTACTTGTATCTCACAAATTTGCCACAAATACATTTGTGGAGAAAACTTGATTCTCTAGTAGTGTTTAAACACGAACAATGCGTATTATTGTATATATTATTATTATTATATATATTGTTTATGAGTGATCATAAATAGTGATTGAAAATTTAAAATAATATATATCTTTTTAATATTTTATTATTTTAATATTATAATAGTTGTATTTATATTTTCTTTTAGCTTTAATGTTATTTTCCTTTTTTTCTTTTCTAAAATCATATTTATTTATTTTTTTAATATTTTTTCCAAAACATATTTTCTTTATCAATTAATTTGATGTTTCTTTAATAACATATGTTGGTTAATTTTTTTTTCTAAAAATTTAAGTACATAACTAAATCGATTCTAATGGTTTTGTTTATGAGTGATCATGAATAGTGATTTAAAATTTAAAATATTATATACCTTTTTAATATTTTATTATTTTAATATTATAATAGTTGTAATTATATTGTCTTTTAGCTTTAACGTTATTTTCTTTTTTTTTTCTTTTCTAAAACCATATTTATTTATTTTTTTAATATTTTTTTTGAAAACATATTTTCTTTATCAATTAATTTGATGTTTCTTTAATAACATATGTTGGTTAATTTTTTTTTCTAAAAATTTTAGTACGTAACTAAGTCGATCCTGACGGTTTGGCTTTCTAAACAAAAATGCTACATTTTCAAATAACGTCTGTTTTATAGTATCATTTGCTCTATTTCACCGCAAAGCGCGACGCAAACAAAACTAGTTATAATTATGATACAATTTTGCATGAGATTTGTTTAAGGGAAAATAACCATATTAAACATTGATCAAACCGATTTCACCAAAATAAACATGTGTTGCGTCTAAATTTAGTGAACACTCAAAAATGTATTTATTTCAGAACCTGGCACTTGTTCCAAGCGTCTAAAAAATAGATTCTTAAATCTTGGTGGACCCATCCTGAGATCCAATAGCAAACAACCATGTGTTTAAAGAGTCTACACAGACTCTATATATGTTGATGCGTCTAAATTTAGACTCGACAAAGTACAAAGTGAATCAAATGATGAGTCTATGGAATTTAGACTCCACATCTAAACTTAAACGCTTCAGTTAATTCCATGAATTCTCCTCTATGATTCAATTTGTAAAGTCTAAATTCAGATGCATCAACAAATATAGAGTCTAAATAGATTTTCATGGCTCTTAGGGTGGGTCCACCATGATTTAGGAGTCTATTTTTTAGACGCTTAGGACAGGTGTCTGAAATGAATATATTTTCGTATGTTTCCTAAATTTATACGCTTAGATGTTTATTTTGATAAAATTAGTTTGTTCAATGTTTATTCTTGTCATTTTCCCTTTGCTTAATTGTTATATATGTCAAGTTTCTTTTTTGTATCTACAGCTTTACACTAAAAAAAATAGTTATTACCAAAAGATTCATGTTCCAATGAACAAGGTATTTAAATAATGAACTTATTAGGAATATTTAATTAGTCTTGTGTTAAATGGCCGACACTGTTAGGCTGTTGGCTAATGTTTTGTATCTACACGGTTCTCATTTCTTGTTCCCATCAATCCATAATCAAAAGAAAAACCTTTCCAACTTATGAAAGATCAGGAGTCGTAAATAACTTGGGTATCTTTGAATCAAATTTCCAAAATTATCATTTCTATTATATGATAAAGTCGTGTTTTTAAGGTTTATGATCTCTAAAGGGTTGTTTGTTTACCTCTTAATAAGACTCTTATAATGGTTCAGACCTCTTATTGGTTCAACACTTAATGGTTCAGACTGTTTGTTTCACGAGCAGATGTCTGAATGGTTAAGAGATCTGCCTTTGAATAGTTAAGATTTATATACAGAGTCTGAATGGTTAAGACCTCTAATCCGAATTGGTCAGACATTTGCCGCTGAACGGTTAAGCATTGTACAGGCTCTTAATGGTTCAGACCTCTTACTAGTTCAACACTTAATGGTTTAGACCTTGGTTCAGCACTTAACCATTCAGATGTTACCAAACAGCCCCTAATATTGTTAAACAATGCTTAATGACAAGTCTTAATCATAATACTGACTCATTGCAGCTGAGTTGTGCTTATTTTTCTTGCATTTTCCCTTGTAAATTCAGCAGCTATTATTTGTTGATTAATTATTAGTTATTTCGTTATACCCATTATATTCTCTAAAGGAGCTAATTATGGCTTATGCATGAAGCTACAAGTTAATAATATCATCATGCAATCATTCATCTTAAGAAAATGATCTAATACCTTTGACGATACAGACATGATAGGGAATAAAGCATCGAGACAACTTTAGAGAAGTTAAAGCCTCTACATAACGATAACGATGATTACTACGTTGACACTTGTATTAAGATCATTGATTAGATCATTGATTTTATATGTTTTTTCGGTAACTGTTGTATCTAATCTTCGAACGCCTTATCCATGAGATCTGAATCCACCGCCACACGTATATGAATCGGGTTAAACTCTCTCATGAGGCGACTAACTTGTCCACACAATAGTTATCTTTCTTTATCCGCCATTTTATAATCTAAAATTCTATATTATGATGATAACCACACTCACAACTTGTCCACACAATAGTTATCTTTCTTTATAGGCTTTGAATATGGTGTTTTAGTAATTTTTACTTTGTTATTTGTAGGGTTTAGGTGTATTTTATGACTGAAATTATAGTGTTTTAAAATTTTTCACACTTTTTAAAAAATTTAGAGTTTGTAGCTAAACCCTACACTGGTATAATTCAAAAATGCACAAAATCAATTCTTTTCACACTTGTAAATTACGACTATAAAAAACTACACTTAAATCATTAATTATAAAATCATTTAATCAATTTCTTCGTGTTACAAATTGTAAACATTTAATTTAGACTTCAACTCGTCACATCAAATTCTTCCTTTAACTATTTAAATAATTAATAATACACATATTACTATTTACCTTATAACTTTACACATGCATGCATGCTTAGAAAACGGAAAAGTGTTGATATATCTAAATTTAAGTAGAAACAATATTACTATTTACGATAAGAGACAATGTATGATCTATCACAGTTCTTATACTTAAGGGATTGTGGTCAACTCGATGGTAATATTGTTGTTCATAAATTTACTAAAAGTGAACATTTTTGGTTCAAATAATTGATCTTGATTATAGTAACGTCTACGTAATATTTGTGCCTATAATTATGTATGTTTCATGAGGAAATTATTAATGATGTACACTTCAACCATTATGGAAACTGCAGTAGACTGCTTTCCTTCGCTAAAGCTAGGACTGTCATGAACAACCTTCTAGGGGTAAGCCTCGCCCGATTAACCCAAGAAACTGGCCCAATTTGACCCCAACCCACCCGCTATACGCATTGGCGTAGCTTAGTGGGGGCGGAAGGGAGCGGCCAACTCAACCTAATACCACATTTCACATAAAATTCCAATAAAGTCCCTCAACACCCACTTGATAGTATGAATGGTGAAAAAAAAGTGCGCTTAAGTGTCGCCATGTGACATCACTTTTTTTTTCTATTCTCAGTAAAACCCCAATAGAGCCCCTCAATAACACATAACCTTATGTATAGATGTTTTGTAGGCCCTCGTCAGGGTTCCGGTCAAGTTTTTGTTTCGTCTAATCTGTTGATGTTCACCGACGGATAATAGCAATTTTTTTAAAAATTTGGTGCAAACTAATTCAGGCATATCATCCTTTACTTAGGGTTTTATGATCTTTCGGTATGTATGAAGTGCTTCATTTGAACGAACTCAAATTATTATGTGTTTAGTAAAATTGATCGTATCTTTGTTTCTAGATGCTTTACTGAAATGTAGCCAAATTACTCAATTAGTTTTGTCTTTCTGAGCATCACCCTCTCATCCTTGGTGAATACTTTGTTTGAAACTTTGAATCATCAACAATGTTGGGTTCAATACAAACATTTGACCTTTTAGCCATACTGAGGTTTGGATCGTATGGTGGCTCGATTCTAGTCAATAGTTCTAAATTCAAAATCAAAAAGTACGACGAGGTGTCCCTCTTTCATCTCGTTTCTCTAATCGGACTACAAAAGCGCCTCTGTCGTAATCATTGCAAAAAAGTAAATTCCATGGTAATGACATGGGAACTAACTATGTATTTTTTGCAAATGACTTAATAGTCACACTTTTACCATCAATATGAAAAAGAAAAAATGAAAAGAGGGTCACCTCATAGTTAAACTTGTAACTAACAAAAGAATGAGGTTATTGGACTATGTATAAAATGTCCTAAATTCTTTGTTCTAACCTTGTGTAAAGAATGCTCGATGGTCACTCTTGGTGAAAGTTTTAATGATTTAAAATTAATTAGGAAGAAACTGGAGGAGGCCCATTAGAGTCGGCCCACAAAGTGACCATTTTAAAAATCTTTTGGAAAATATGTCGTTGACGTAGGTATGTTGCATGCTTCAAAGTTCAAATGGGCCAGATTCGTGGGCTTGGTTTTTTGGAGTTCGTTGTTTACTGGAAAAACAATAATCTTTTAATACAGGAAATGAAGAAGTGAGATGGAACAAGTTTTAATACAGGAAATGGCCCAGATTCGTGGGCTTGCTCTTAAGGGTTTCTTTTTTACATGACGGATGCTTGTGGCGTTAAGGCAGGGGGTGTGGCTTTAACGCCACCCTAACACCTCAGCAAGTTTAGCGCCCCGGGACGCCATGGACCACACCGCGGTGGTTAAGGAGGGGGCGCTATGGTGCTTCCACCATCACGCTAACAAGCAGAATTTGAGGGAATCGAGGTGAGTTTGGTTTAAAGGGGGGCTTTATACCACACCCTGCAAATTAAACTGTGTGATGTGGCGGTGAGGTGGCGTGATAAAGCCCCTAGAGGCTTGATACCACACCCTGTAGCCTAAGTATGCAAAGGTTGCACAATGCAATAGGGGTTTTTTTTTTTTTTTCATTCTGTAACTATACATTATCTATGCCAGTGAAACCCCTGCTCGATAGTAGTTTTGCATTAAGAATTGGACATAAGGCAGATAACACTCAGCAATCTGGACAAAGACCAATTAGTGCATATACTCTTTTGTCTTTCAGCTATCAACGTCACCACATAATGCATGATTAACCGTCCTCAGGTTTTAACGTTATTTTCACAAAATTAGTAAAATAATATTAAAATTAGTTCCCTTTCACGTTTGCCCCATCCATACATTCACCATGTGTGTCAGTCAAATACATCGCTTTGACATAATCTTGTAACAAATTACGAATCACTAAATGCCAATGATTTAACTAAAATTAATTAAAAAGGTTCCACGTGTACAATTTGAAATATAATCACGCGTTTGCATGTCATCACAGTGCCCGTTTAACCGTTTTGCTGCCAAAATCGACGATGCACTCACTTCAGTCGTGCACAAATTTGATGCTTTCTTTCTGTTACAAATATATAACAAACTTCACTATAATCATAACAAACTTTCTTCCATCAACATGAAACCTCCATTGCCATTGTCATTGCTCGTAGTATCCACACTTCGATCTTCATAATCTTCTGCTGCTGCTGCATTTCATCGTTACGGATCCATAGGTACACACACTCACACTCACACTTACTGTTTCTTCTCATCAATCTGTTATTCGCACCTAGTAATCTAGGGTTTGAAGTTTCCATATCTTGTTTACTGTTACTGAAATTGTCATTACTGCTTGTTGTTGATATGAATCGCTCTCTCTGTACGTCATAATCAGATTCTATATTATCGATTTCATTTCATTTTACGGTTTATTACTACTTGTTGATATGAATCGCTCTCTCTGTACGTCATAATCAGATTCTATATTATCGATTTCATTTCATTTTACGGTTTATTACTACTTGTTGATATGAATTTCTCTGTACGTGATAATCAGATTCTATATTATCGATTTGATTTCGTTTTACGGTTTATTACTGCTTGTTGATATGAATCGCTCTGTACGTGATAATCAGATTCTGTATTATCGATTTGATTTCGTTCTACGGTTTTAGTTGTTAAAAAT
Source organism: Helianthus annuus (assembly GCF_002127325.2). Taxonomy (NCBI): domain Eukaryota; kingdom Viridiplantae; phylum Streptophyta; class Magnoliopsida; order Asterales; family Asteraceae; genus Helianthus; species Helianthus annuus. The sequence goes on from NC_035437.2 coordinate 6,342,927, forward strand.
CTGTGTTAGACTTGCTTTGATTCGGATTATATGCTTCTTGTGACAAATCACGTTATTAAACTTGTTGTAACATGCGTATTTGAATTTGATCATTGTTCGTTGTTGTTAATAACTTAATATGGAAAGAGATATCATCAGCTTTTCGCATATACTGCTCCATTAATTACACTTTGTGTTTGAATTCGGCATCGAATCATCTGATTCATATGCTGATAAACAATAATATTGTTAGTTTATTGTCACCTTGTGCCAAATTTGTTTGGATACATGTTTCACGCTCATATTTATTGTTATTTGCCTCTGTTCTTGATTTCATGCATTCGTGCGATTTGGAGGTCTTTAGATAGGTCTGTAAACGAACAGAACGTTCATGAACTATTTGTGAACTTGTTCGGCAGGAAGTTCGTTTATTCAATAAATGATTTCGTTCATTTATTTACATTAGTTTATGTTTGTTTGTTTATGTTCGTTTCAATTTAAATGCATAAGCAGTTATATTTATCTAAATATAACTAATTGGTAATTGGACTTTCTAGTAAAAAAAATCAGTTTTCTAATGGAATTTATCATAATTAATTGCTAATTTATATAAAAAATTAATTTATGTTCGTTTATGTTTAGTAGATTATGTTCATTTGTGTTGTTAATTGTTTGTTAAATTATGTTCATTTAAGTTTGTTTATTCATGCTCATTTACGTGCGTGAACTGTTAGTTTAGTTTTTAAACAAACGAGCATAACTGAACACAAACATGCTCATTTTCTTAATAAACGAACACGAACAAAAAAATGTATTCGCTTAAATGTTCATGTTCGTGTTCGATTAAAGTTAAATGAAAGAACACAAACATGCCTCTGGTCGTGTTCGTTCGGTTGATTTACAGGCCTACTTTTAGGGGTCTTCAATCTGTATCAGAAATTTATATGCTTATAAGATGTTCTTGAATAGTTAACACTCCGTTATACTTTATTATCCGCGTTTTTCATCACTGATTTTAACTGCTCTATTTGAATTATTTTGGCACATTATACTTGAACTGCACATGACCAAAGTCAATCTTCCATAATGGAAACAAATTGTGCATTTAACTACATTACCATCTTAAACTTGTTATTAATGATGTTATTTTTCAGGAACTTTCTTGTTCCAGTTATATTGAAACACCACCATCTTGAATACAAAGGCTGAAAAAGTGTTTGAAGACTTTGTTGATAAAGAAAATGGCTCGGACATCGAAAACTAGTCCGTTTGGACCCAAAAGACATCCAGAGGAGTCGAGAACAAATACCGAAGGTGAAAAGAAAGACGACAAGGAGGAGGAAAGCAGCTCAAGTAGTAGTGACTCAGAGGAAAATACACAAGACAAGGAGCAGGAAAAGGCTATGGGGAAGAGACCAATGCAAGCTAAAACGAGAAAGCGGAAAACGACAGTGTATGAGATGATCAGTGGCCCGGAGAGAGCCAAACGAACTGTAACGAAAAGAGGCAGGGGAAAGTCCATGGCGTATACTGCTAGACTTTGGAGTAAACATCATCCATGGATTGATGTACCGAAAAAAGCCGACTCTAAACCAAAAAGTACACAAGATAAGAAGCAGGGAAAGAGACCAATGCAAGCTAGAAACGGAAACCAGAAAACGACACTAGCCAAAGGAAATGTAACTAAAAGAGGCAGGGGACAATCGACAGCAAATACTAAAAGATCACCACGAAAAAGGGCCGACCCAAAACTCAAAGAAGAAGATGATGTGTTCCCGAGTTCAGAAACAGATTCAGAGGAAGTTTGTAAACGAATTAAGATCGAAAGCCATGATCATGATGATGATGACACCGATAACGATGGAGGAGGAGCAGGAACACATGGTAATCTAACAAGTTTGGGAATAGAAGTTGTAACTAAATGATGAAAGAGTTTAAACCATTAGACATCAGATTACTTGATTTTACTTTTGAAAGCTAGCTGAAAATACTTGACATCTAGAAATCGGATTAAATACACGCGTTCATTGATGATTCTCGCTAATGCTATGTATCCTTGGCTTCTTTTCCTTCATGACCATTTATTACATCAACTACCATGTTGTTATCTACAACCAACTCTAGATCTCCGTCTTCACCGCTTTTAGCGACCTCTTCTAACGGCTTATAAGTATAGAACCAGGCACATATGTAATAATACACAAGGTTTACTACTTGTATCCCAGTTACAAGCATGTAGTAGTATTCCAATCTACCTTTATTTATATTCCTATCCGGAAGCCAATTTCTCCCGTTTTTATCCGCGCTATACTTATGGACCAATGTCACCATTAATGTCCCTGCATACTGTCCTAATCCAATTGCAATCCAATATAAAGCCATTGCGGTGCTTTTCATACTTTCGGGTGACTGATCATAAAGAAACTCCAATTTCCCGACTTGATAAAATGCTTGAGCTACACCATGAAGCGTATACTGAGGAACCAACCAATAAACGCTTATGGGTATTATTTGCGTTGGCTGGTCGATCAGTTTATGATCTCTTGCTACGTGTTTTCGTTTGATCTCCACAAACGACCCCACCAATGTTGCACATATGTTTACAGCGAACCCAACACCCATCCGTTGTAAACATGTGATGCCTGCGGGGTTCTTTGTGAAGCGAGATGCAAAAGGGACAAATAAACGGTCGTATAATGCGAGGGTAATAATTAGGGCTAGGACATCAAAGACCGCCATGCTAGCTGGAGGTATTTCAAACGAGCTCGTTTTGGTTATGTGACGGTCCATGGTTCGAGCTTGCATGATGGTGAAGCTACCCTGGTGTGAATATGCCATTACGAATAATATACCCGTTGACACAAATGGTAACAGTCTAATCATGGATTTTAGTTCTTCAACTCTATGCACGGTAGCAATTTGCCATAGTTTCGGCGAGTTTGTAAGGAGATGGACAGTATCATCTTGGGTTATAATGGCAGCCCTATCAAACCACCTTCAAAAGCACATACATTCAGCTTAATAACATAACTAATCTACCTTAATAAAGTATTTGACATATGTCCACTAATTACCTCAATTGATTAGTATGAACAAGCTGCCCGTCCTTAGAAATACCCGCATCAAGATCTTTGTTCTCATAAAGAAGTTTATCATCTACCGGTACCTCAACACCACGCTTCTTGATCGCAGCAACAATCACTTGAGCAACTCTCACAAACGGACTACCTTCGGGTTTTGCTTTCTGATAAAGCGGAGATCCAACTAGAAACGCTACAAACGCAACCACCATTGCGATGGTCGGAATACCAAGACCCCAACCCCAACTCACCCGATCTTGGATGTACACGACTAGCGTCAGTGCAGATAAACTTGCTAGCGATAATAAAAGGTAGTACCAGTTGAAGAAATTCCAGCTTGTTGCCTGCTTTTTCGGCTTTGAGATATCAAGTTGATCTGCGGCAAACGCAACAACAGAAGGCCGTGTGCCTCCTAACCCGATTGCAGTCAAAAAAAGAGAGACATAAAGCACTGATAATTGAGATTGTGATGCTTCTTTGCAGTTGACTTGAGTGGGACATTGTGGTGGATGGAATTGTGGCAAGAATGCTGATATGGTAATGATGATCATGCCCTATGTTAAACCAAACAAAGGAATATATTATATATTATAGGTAGAGGATCCTATACATTAATCCAGAAGTGTGAGAAGTGTATTATAACACTATATATAACACTATATAACACCATATAAACACCGTATAACACTATGTAACACCATATAACACTATGTAACACTATCTAATGCTATATAACATATATAACACTATATTTTGTCTGATAGCATGTCTATGATAGATGTATAGTGTTATATATTGTTATATAGTGTTATATAGTGTTATATGGTGTTATATGGTGTTACATGGTGTTATACGGTGTTTATATGGTGTTATATAGTGTTATATATAGTGTTATAATACTCTTCTCACACTTCTGGATTAATGTACAGGATCACTACCCATATATTATATATAAACTTACAAACAACATACTGATGTTTATAAGTTGATGGTTAATAACTTAATATGGAGATCAATGAACCAACCAGTTCGTAAATGAGCAAGGCGACGACGATGGTCCAGTAGCGACCAGCAAAAGAGTCAGCAACTAGTGCACCGATAATAGGCGTAAAACTAGAAAGTCCAGTGAAGTTGGTCAGGGTATTGGATGCCTTCACTAGTGGTATGTTAAGTTGTACAGTTAAGTATGTTATCAGATTGGCGTGGAATCCGGTCGCAGCGAATCTGTCACATATCTCATTCGCTGCGAATTTATGGAAACGTTAATTACAAAATATGAAACCAAAATTACAAGAAAATATATAGAGCTTGTTGGATTTAGCCAAAGATAAAGATTGAGACGTTTTTGGTATATATATAATTAGTATTTTGTGGACTTATTCGTTTTATATGATCAATCATAAGTTTGTAAAACAAAATTAGGTTTTTAGGCTCAAAAATGATTCCTTTAATATATTTATAACTAGAAAAACCCCCACGCTACGCAGCGGGGCTTCGGTCACTATACCGTCCGATTGCACATATTCTGTAGGATTTCGGTCAGTATCGGTTATGATATATCTATTGAAAACCATAGAAAGAAATTTACATCGGATGGTACGTAGCGTGTAAAGTTTTTTTTTTTTTTGGAAAATGGTTTCTTTAAAAAAGTTATTAAAGAACTAATGCTTTGTTATGGTTTATTAAACATTCATGGAATTTCCTCCAAAATGTATTTACTTAAATAATGTTATTAAAAAAAAAGCATGTTTAAGTTTATAAAACATTGTTTGGAAATCCTACAAATTTATACTAAACGAAGGTTTGGCTTATAGAAAAAAAAAAAAAAAAAAAAAAAGCCCACAAAGCTCAAGTGGTTACAACCTGGTTTTCGGTTACTCACCAGAATATACCTGGGTTCGATTCTCGCAAATAAATTAGTTTTGCCATAAAAAAGACTGGAAAATCACTTAAAAAGATACTCGAATTCGTGTGCAAGTGTCTGGAATACAAGGCTCTTTCCATCTTAGCGTTTCTGTTCCCAAGTTAACTTAACGAGGGAAAAGAAAATAAAGTAAAAGTGAGAAAGGAAAAAAAAAAAGATGTCTTTCCCTCCGTTTCCTTCCAAATCGGAAGGATAAAAAAACTAAAGAATTTAACCTAGTTTTCCTTTCATTTCCCTTCTTTTTCTTCCTTAAATGAAACTCTGGAACACGACATGTTTTATTTTCCTTCCGTAATTGAAACTATGAAACACAAAATATTTTTACTTTCTTTTTGTTTCTTTTCCTTTCCTTCCATTAGTAAACTCTGGAACACATTGTAAATCGTTAAATATCCGCTTGAAAATGTATATAACAGAACCTTGTTAAAAAAAATAATAAAAAAATAAAATAAAGGATGGTGGATATCTATTGATGGCACCACCCCAAAGGACCAATCCTAAACAACTACTAAACATGCCCTTTAAATTTGTACTAACACATTACTACCCTGAACTATAGGCTCAAAAGATGATTTCCTTACGCGACTACCCTGAAGTATATATTAAATACGTAAATAATCTAGTCTAATAAACCATCCTGCAAAAATATCAAAAAAACCAGACCTTATCCCAGTGGCGAAGCTTGAGATTTCCAATAGGGGTCGAAAACGTATATAAACCCAAAAATTTCTATAGAACCTGGGGTCGAAAACGTATATACAAAAAAAAAAAAAAAATTCTATACTAAAGCTACATACATAACACTACTGAGCGAAAAGTTCGAAAGGTCCCCCCTCTAACCTTCGCGCCTGCTTGATCCACAACAATATCTATGAAGTTGATGAAATATATATAATAACAAAATTCATTAGAATTTGGAGGTTTGAGCATGCATACATACATACCAAGGATAAAGGGTAAGGTCTTCACCCCACCAAGCTTCTTTTGGTTTGACATCTCAATGGATTCATCATCTTTATTCAGTGGCTCCATCTTCTTCTTCTTCTTCAAGTTTTTGGTTTGAGTGACAGACAGACAGACAGCAAAGGCGGATTTATCTATAATAGGCACAGTACAGTACTAGCAACTAGCAAGCCAATTATTAGACTTAGTGGAATTCTACATAAAACCAAATTATTGGCCAACTTTGGGGAGCCAAGACTTCTCATCCTCTTTATATATCAATCAATATCTATATCTATAGACAATAATATACACGATCCAATGTCGAACCTATCTTGTTTCGTTTTCGGCACAATGCGAAAAAATAAGTTAAGTTTTGGGTATCAACATATATGTTAGAGAATTCGAATTAAATATTTTGTGGTTTCGTAATCACTCATGAGCAACCTCGATGATTTCCACTAATATTCTCTAGTATAAATCAAGTATCTATTGGGCAATCCGATGTATTATAGTATACAACATGGACAGAATTAACAATCAATCATTTAAGTTCATAATATTTTTATGTGTTTAATATGGTAATATCTTGGAAGGTTATAATTTCATAGAGTAACTTGCCATTTTAGTCCTTGAGTTTTGTTCCAAATTGTCATTTTAGTCCAAATAGTTTTTTTTTTCTTCTCTGGGTCCCTGACTTTTCCTTTTTCTTGTCATTTTGATCACGTTGCTTAACTTAGTCGAAAAATCAGGTTATAATCAGGGGTATTTTTGGCATTAGATTATTATGAGGTTTATAAATTATGTTGTATAATGTAAACTACCCCTGGTTATCACTACACAACAGTTATACCAAAAATACCCCGGGTTATAACAAGATTTTTAGACGAAGTTAGGCAATGTGATCAAAATGGCAAGAAGATGGAAAAGTCAGGGACCCAGAGGAGAAAAAAAAACTATTTGGACTAACATGGCAATTTGGACCAAATCTTAGGGAATAAAATGGCAATTTACTCAATTTCATACATACAAGTGTTTTTTTTTTCTGTTTTTCTTTTAACACTAAAAGGTAGTGGACGGTTGGCAAATCGTATTTTAGCGGGTTTAACAGGTCTCAGATGACGCAAACAAAACAAGTTCAAACATAATTACGACACGGTTAACTACTTTATATCCAATTTTTATAATATAGTTGTATGTTTTATGTATCAAGAAGGAGAAATGATGGATCTTAACCTTCTAATTTTAATTATTTTTAAGACAACGGAGGCAGGGGAGGCAACGATCTCTTCGACGGTGGACTTAGCGGTGGTAGGTTGTACCGTGGTGATGTTATTATGGTTGATAGTGATGATGAGATCTTGATTTTGAAGCATAGTGAAGAAGAAGGAGAGACTGGAGAGAAACAGTGCTACAGAATGAAAGAGAAATAGAAAGAGAGTGAGTTTTATATGGTTAAAATTTCTAAATTACCCTCATATGTCTTGCACAAGACATATTTAACTGGAAATTTTAACAAGGTTATGGGCAAAGGACGTAAGGTGTAATGGTTTTTCTAAAAAAAGGACTGTGACTGTAATTATTAAAGTTAAAGGCTATCCATTGCAATTCGATACAAACATAAAGGACGAAAAGTGTAATTTACCCTAATATTAATTTCTGTCTAGAAAAAACAGAAACATGGCTATTGCCCAAATTCAAGACATCAACAAATAAAAATTTTGCAATACGACAACTTTGGCAGTATGTGGCCCAATAATCACAGAAAACCCATATCTCAAATCAGGAGTGAAAATAGGTCTAGGCCTTTTTTGGGACTGGTCCAGTCCGGCCTAAGTCAGACCCATTTTGGCCTAAGTCAGACCCATTTTGGGACATAATATATTGTTCAGAGCTGTTCTTAGGCCCGTCCAAGCCTCATGACTAGATAAGTTTTAACGCTACTTATTCGAGATAAACTGTCACAAAATATTTGAATGTTTTTGTTCACGTATATTTAATGAGAAAGTATAAAACACAATAGAGCTTATCATGCGTTGTATTGTGAGTTGGAAATTAAGACGCGTGTCATTCTTTATTTTTTTATAACGTACGTGATTATGTATATAACATGCGTAATTAGGGTTTGGAACAACTCGTCGTCTCCCTCATCTATCTCTATGTTTGTCTCTCTAGATATTTACGTATGCGTGAAAGTAGTAAATTGAAGGGTTGTTTTGGGTTTATGGTGGTTTTTGGATGGTTTACCTGGTTGATGATGGTGGCTGGTGGGTGGCGTTTGGGAGCGGTTGTGTGGTGGTAGCCCATAGAGAAATCAGTGAGAAAGAGGGTGAGATATTTGTTTTGTTTTATATATATGTGTGAAATGATCAACCTGCCCTCATGTGACTTGCACATGACATAACTTAACATTAAAAATTAACTGGATTAGGTCCAAAGGACATATCGTGTAAGATTTTGAAACACTAAGTACAAAACTCGTCAATTTTAAAGACAAAGGATAACGTTTGAAATTTGATATATAGATAAAAGACAAAACTTGAAATTCACTCTTTTATGTATTTCATCATCCAATGCGTCCTCAGAAGCATCTTTGAGGTTTTAAGGTGCACAGGGTGGGGATCACATTTATTTTTCTTGTTTAGGTAGCATAGGATGATTAACTTATTTAAAAAAAAATTATAAACGTAGCATAAATTCCATGCTCTAGAGGTGACTCAATAACACAATAATCATCTACCGTTAACCCACTAATCAACTAAAGTAGAGATGTTTACGAGTCAAGCTCTAGCTCGAGCTCGCCTTTAATCTAAAATTGAGCTGAAAATTTGGGCAAGGGTGGCTTATTTTGTTTCACCTCTTGGCTTGTTTTATATCTATATGTTCACATACTCAATTATTGATAATCATCTACTTGTCCTTATTTCTTTCAGTTCAGACAAAAAATCATTATAGAAACCAATCTCAATTTCAAATAATTAAGTAATTAACCATTATTTATTCAATGAAATTGCAACTCATTACTGGTCAATTCTAAGAAAAAGTATGAAATTGGGAACTATTCAACTCAGGAAATGGAAGCTAGGGCTTGAAAGGTAGAGTTCTATAGATAGGTGGGATGTGTTAGTTGCCTAAAAGGGTTTCAATGGACGGAGAGCTGTTGTAATGGGGCGAAGGGGACGGGTGAGGCCTTGACACGCCCGGGCCAAGAGGTTGAATGTTTTAGTAAATTTGCAACACGGCCGGGTCATTTTTTTACAATCTTCAACACGGCCGGGGCAAGGTTCTGAAACAAAAACTCGCTTTCACAATGCCGGGCCATTTTTTAAGAATATCCAACACGGCCGGGTTAAACTTTTGACTAAAAAAATCTTTATGAATATATATAAAAACCACATCCATAAAGGTTCATTCAGATTAACATAATACGATAAAAACCAACATTATAACACAATCACATACTAGCTTATGGGGTTGTAGACCTTGATCTGTGGATCTAACACAATTCAAGATCTAGTTGCAATTATTATTGAGAAGAGCTCATGAACAACACTCCCAATATCCATTCGATCTTGTGGGGACTCTGAAGAGCATTGCACTCCAATTTTCACTAAAGAAATCAAACCCTTTTCATCAACATCCTCATTTAGAAGCACTAGATCCAGAATCTGTAGCACAGAACCATCAGCCAAGGCATTCCTAGCATAGGAATGCAAAGTTAGACCTTTTTCAAACATGGGATCAACAGGTCTCTTCCCTGTCATCATCTCCAACAACATGATCCCATAGCTATAAATGTCTCCGCTGGTTGAAACTTCGCTTCCAAGTCCATATTCTGCAATTTATGTTGTAGAGGTAATGGTATAACATCACGTACACTAATATAAAGCAGTAAAATGGATTAGTGATCGTTAGCTTACCTGGAGGTGCATACCCAATGGTTCCTCTGAAAACGCTTGAGCTTTGGTTGTTTACATTAGGTACTCCTTCAAGGGAAAGAATTTTTGCAAGCCCAAAATCTCCGACGTGAGCGACCATATCAGTGTCTAGTAAAATGTTGCTTGGCTTCAAATCACAATGGACTACTACGTTTCCACAGTGACAATGTAAATAATCAAGAGCACAAGCCACATCTTTGATAATTTTGATTCTTTGAGAAAGATTTAGCACTTGGTGTATTGAATGCAGCCAACTCTCCAAACTCCCATTTGGCATGAAATCATAAACTAAAGCTTTGAAATCATTGCCTTGGAAATCGATACTTGAACAAGAAGTTATGATCTTCACCAGGTTGCGATGGCGAATATTTCTCAAGGCTTCACACTCGGCTGTGAAACTCCTAATACCTACTCCACAATTAAGGTTAAGCACTTTGATTGCCGCAGTTAAGCCACTTTCATCAAAGACTCCTTTGTAGACTGAAGCAAAGCTGCCTGTACCAATCAGATTTTCTAGAGAGAACCCTTCAGTTGCTTTGAAAAGTCTTCCATATGAAATCTTCTCAAAAGATTTAGTCGATATTTTATCTAATGGTTTATTCGTATTCCTTTTTTTACAGTAGTAAAAGAAGAGAAATGACACCAGAGCTAAACCTACAACAGTGGAAGATAGTGAGATCACTACAACAACAGGAACAGAAAGCTTTCTGGTACTTCTTTTGGAGTCACTAGTTGTGCATTTGGGTAAGTGAAGCTCAACTATGCCACCACAAAGTCTACGGTTCCCAAGAAGTGATATCATACTTGTGTTGGCAAAAACACCTTTAACAGACACCTCTCCCTCAAAGTTATTAAATGAAAGATCAAGATACTTCAAATCCATTTTTTGCAAATACGTTGGGATAGGCCCAGAAAAGTTATTTTGGGACAAGTTAACATATTCGAGGCCTCTCAAAGAACGCAATGCCTCTGGCATCGATCCATGGAAGAAATTTCTAGAAAGATTTAGTATTTGAAGGCTGATGCAGCTGCTAAAACTACTTGGGAGTTCACCTGATAAGCGATTCTCGGACAAATCAAGATATCCTAAGATCTTCAGGTTGCCAATCTCTTGTGGAATTACTCCAGACAGATTATTTTCACTCAGATCTAGCCTAATGGAAAGTGAAGCTAGTTGGAATACTTCTTTGGGTATACTTCCGCTGAGGTTATTTTCATAAAGTTCTAGATCCAACAACTTTTTGCAACTGCTTAAAGTCGTTGGTATAGTGCCTTCCAATCTGTTTGCACCCAAATGTAGTTCAATTAGGAATGACAGATTTCCTATAGATGGTGGAATAATTCCAGAGAAAGCATTGAAGTCAAGATATAGTCTTTCCATGTTTTGAAGCTTTCCTATGCTTTCAGGAATCATGCCTGTGAAGTTGTTTATTTGTAGATTAATTAGAGTCAGGCCAAACAAATTGCCTATAGATGAAGGGAGACTGCCTGAGACATAATTTTGAGAAAGCCCTAAGTAATGCAGTTTGGATGAGAAGTTCCCAAGCGAATTCGGTAACACCCCTATTAATCCGATCTTGGAAAGTTCCAAAAGCTCTAAGTTGCTACAGTTGGACAAAGAATCAAAGAGTTTCTTGCTATCAATAGGGATGCTTTCAAAATTATTGAGAGCAAGACTCAAAAACTTAAGTTGTTGTAATTTTCCAAAATCAATCTTTATTCGCCCCTTGAAATAATTTTCGGAGACATCAAAAATTTGCAATTCTGAACAGTTTGATATCGATGGTGGAAGGAATCCACTGAAGCGATTAATATCTACTGCTAGTTCCTTGAGATGAGGGTGGCTCAAACATAAGTTTGTGGGTAGGTGGCCATGAAATTGGTTTTGTGGAATATTTAACATTTCCAACACTGAAAGGTTACTGGAAAACGATGGAAACTCTCCTCCAAGGCTTAATTGTCTCAGTTCTTTCAATTGATTGAAGGAATCGGGAACGCTCCCTCCTAACAGATTGTTAGCTAAAAAAAGATATCCAAGATATGTGAGATTGCCAATGGATGGCGGAATCCCACCTATGAACTTATTGTGGCTTAAGCGTAACATTTCCATCATCGGCAGAGAAGTAAAAACATTTGGAATTTTCCTAGATAGCTTATTTGAAATTAAATTAATTGACCATAGTTCTGAGCAACTTGATATGTTAGCTGGGATTTCTCCGGTGAAAGAATTGTGGGGAAGGGAACACTAGTACAAAACAATTTTTTTGGTGGTGTAATTTTCATTTTTTGTTGCAATCTTATAATACAAAGCACCAAATAACAACATTACTACACTAACAAATATACACATCACCAAAAAATAGATTACAAAGCACTATTAAATGCTTACAAGCTATACACCACCATAAAATTGATTTTTTGAGGGTGAAAATTGTTAATAGCACCAAAATACACCATAAAACTGATTTTTTGAGACTGAAAGTTAAAAATAGCACCAAAAACATATCTTTATTGGCGGTAACTCATCAAAATTAAAGTTCAATTTTTTTTAACAAGTCCCATTTCCCTCTCAAACCCTCTTCCCAATTCCCTCTCAAAGCATCAGAAGATGATAAGATAATATTTCCATCAACGATTCATCTGCTTCGACGCCAACATATCATATGTTACCGTCTCGCCATCACAAAATATCAGATTGCTGGTATTCTCCTAGTGTTGTTGAGGTAATTGCAGTTTTTGACCAAAACCTAAAACCTATTTCTACAGCCGCTAATTGCTTCTCTTTCTACACAAAACGCAACTAATCCTAAATATGCAGGTGGAGATGGACGGTTGTGATTAATCGGGTGTTGAGTTGGTTGGTGGTCCAGTGGTGGGTGGTGGCTGAAGTGGTAACAGGGGCGGCGGCTAAACGCTGTTGTGATTGTTGTTCCGGTTCGTCATTTCTCAATTTTACACAGGTATATTTTTGGTTTATGCAGACATATTTTCCAATTAACGTTTCCTCCATTGATAATTGTCCTAAGATGTTATAGATCTGTAGTGGATGAAAGGATTCCTTGATTATATTTTTACAAACTGGAGTTCAATCAGATTTGGATTCTGATCCGCAATGGTGATTTGTTGATATTAAATCTCATGATTATGAGTTGCACACCACTTGCTCGATGAATTGCTTCTATGAAAAGTTTTGTTCATTGGCTGCAATACACATGTGCTAGGCAGGCTATAAACTTAACGGGAAGGTATATTAGTATATATAGTATTAAGGTTGTTATATCAATGCATATATGATCCTAGCATGTAAAGTTTTTTAAGTTGAATTCTATCTTTGATGCACATATGCCAGGTTTTTCAATTTTCAGATGCCTTTTGTAGAGGATTAATATATATCTTTTTAAGTTGATTTCTATCTTTGATGCACATTAACCAATTATCAAGTAGGATACTGGTAAGATCCTTTTTTCTAGCCTAATAATGTTCTTTTTTTTTTATTAGAAATGCAACTTTGATTACTAAATAAGTAAATTTAGATATGTCAATGAATTACATTTTATTGACCACTGTTGTTATGTCACTGTATGAGCCTATAATGGCTGAAGGGAAGCAACATAATATTTTTGCAAAAGATATGCAAGTAAAATAAGGCCACTGTTGTTAAATGTAAAACAGAACCAGGGGCTTTTATATAGAGAATCTATCAACTTATTACGATCTTTATTTGCAAATAAGCATCTTTTGAGTGTTTGAATGATATAAAAGTTCCAAACTTTTATCTAATTTTGACCCGTGTGAAATATGTTGCAGTTGATTCATGTCAAAAGTAAAAGAAAAAGTTCAATTTTTGTGCCCGAAACAACCATTTACCAGTGCAGAAGCAGCAGTACAGGTCCATGCAGCAACTCAACAGGTCAGCGCTTCAGCTTCGCCACCAACGACACCCAATCCAAAGGCTAACTAAATCAAGCATCCTCATGTTGGGTCGGCAGGTACGTTACTAAAACCGATTATTTAGATAACTATGAATTCAAACCTGCTGATTGGGCAACCTCCTTAATGTCTCCTACAGTGGCGGACGCAGAAATTTTGTTCATGGGGGGCGAAAATTTTTAGGTGTGAGTTGTCTATGCTAAATCTTAAAAAAAAGGTTCAATCTGATTTGGGTCGGGTCGAGTCAGGTCAGGTCAGGTCAGGTCGAATCACATAAAAAAGGATAAAACTTAGTTAAATTTGAAATACATTATAAAAATAAGTCAATGGGTCGGATCACATAAAAAAAGAATAAAACTAAATCAAATTTCAAATACATTATAAAAACACATCAATTGATCTTAGAAATTCATAATAGAAATACAATATACATACAACTGCTTTTTATTGGTTATCAATTGCTAAAATCTATTATATACGATGATAAAACTAGAAAATTTTTAATCGTAAAGTCGTAATATTTTCTTTTTACACTCGCTAGTATCCTGCATTTACCTTTTTTACGAAGAATTTTGTCTTCTTATATTTCAAATTCTTATTTATTATTTTTATTACTAATTTAGTTGGTAATGGTAATTAACGGATCTCCTCAATATAGACATTTACTTTGAGTTTTTTTTTTAATCAAACATCACTTGAAAATATGTATCTATAACTAATAAAATATAAATAAATAATAAGTAATGATCCAGTGAAATGAAAAGAGTATTTCACGCATCTCTTTGACACTCACAAAGAAGCTACAGGCCTTTTTTTCTATTGAATGTGCAATTATAAAATAACCCTAAGACTTCTTTCTATTGAATGAGTTATTAGAGCATTCACATCCATTCCACTATATTTTCACCCTAAATTACACTAAAAAACACTACATTTTCTCTCTCCCTTTTAATTAAATAATATTTTTTATACCTTTATTATTACCTTTTCTCTCTCCTCCACTCACAACCACTTTCAAAATATATTAAAAAATTATAGGGGGTGAACAGTGTCCCCCCAAATATACAGATGAACAGTAACATTTTCTCTCTCCTCCACTCACAACCACTTTTTGTACTTTTTATATTTTAAAAACACCCCATACAGAATTTGATTCTTTGGATGTGAATGCTCTTACAAAACACCCCCTAGGCCCCTATCCCTAGTCATCTTCTCCAACTTTCAAAATTCTTCTGCAAGTTTCCAGTTTTCCGATTAGCACCAGTTTTCAATTTTTTTTCTTTGGTTAATTTCTCTTTGCTTATCTATTCGTTCTTTCATGTGGGCGGTAGCAAAATTTCATGAGGTGCTCTTGAGATTTTCATAGAAGTATAACACTAGTTACGTTTTATTCAAGGGGGGCGCCCGCCCACCCACCCTTACCTTTAGGTCCGCCCCTGGTCTCCTATGTACAAAATCAAGCCGAACGCCAAGAAGGCGCATGACGAATCAATAACCAGTAGGAAGCTTTTTGAATGACTGCAAATGTTAAACATGCTCTTGGAGGGTTGCCTTGATGCCACAATATTACATTGGTTTGCCATGTAAGTTGCTATTATTGTTATTATATGGTACCATAACATGTTTAGATAGAATTGAATTTACTAACTTTGTCACATTTTTTTAGGCATTTTTGAGTCGCCTAATTCTAGGTGTGCTTTTTTCAATCCACAAAAAATCACTGGATCACGGTGTAAAACACTTCTTGAAGACGTTAAAAAAACGTAAAAGAAATACGTGAGCTTCATTCTAAAAAAGTGTTCTATCTTATACCATACTTAGCCGGGTAATATAAATTCATCACCATACATACACATACGCATACAATGCATACTTAATATGTTCTATAATTTTTATTTTTGTAGTAAACATTGGTCGCTTATAGTTGTTTGCCCAGACTTCAAATTCGGCTATATTTTTTATTCTATAAATGAAGGGAAGACCCATAAAAATTACATGCTCGTCAAGATCATTGAAGAAGTTTTTAAGATTAATTTTAAGTGGCACATAGCACAGGTATGTGAATACTTTATTTGTTTAAGATAGTCTATCAAAGTAATTCATTGTGAATATTATGCAGTGCAAACAACAGAAAGACAATTGGGAATGTGGGTTATGGTAATCAAACATATGAAAGAGTTTATCGACTCTATACAACATGATTTGGTTAACCGAGTGAGTTTTCGTAAATATTCATAAACTTTGTTTATTGCATTAAATTATATATATTTGAAATCTAACTTTTGTATTTATTTGTTTTAGCTTTGGAATGAAGAAGGATATTTTGAAGAATCTCAAATTGAGAATTTAGTTGTAGATTTAATGTCGGGATTTATTAAAAAGATGTTTTGCTCTTGTAAGCATTAGTTTGTATTTCATACTTTTGTAATTCCATATACTTGAACGGATTGTTGGGTTGTTTAATACTAGTTAACTTTTGTCGTGAGCATGTGCATTTGTGTGTAATTGGAATTATATTAGGAAATATTACTAAAAATTCTGGAATTTTGCAAAAAATTTAAAAAAATATATTTTTTCTTGTCTTATTTTTTGGTGCTATGGAGATTTGTTTTTTGGTGTTATGTAGATTTGTTATTATTTGACACGTGTTAGTTCTATATTAATTTTTTGGTGGTGTGTTTGAAGATTTAATGGGGCTGGGACTTGTGTTCATCATTGATTTTTTGGTGGTGTGTTTTGAGATTTAATGGTGCTGTTATTGAACACCACCAATAAATTCCATTATTTGGTGGTATATTTATTGGTGCTCTATGGTACAACATAAAATAAAGCATAAAATAGAGCACCAAAAAAGCTATTTTGTACTAGTGGAAAGCTGTTGTAAACGTGATAAAAGACTTATTTCATGTGGGATACTTCCATAAAACTGGTTGTGATCTAAGATGATGTACCTGAGGAAACTGAGGTTTAATTCCAACAAAAGGAGATAAAAAACCCTCTAAACCTTTGTCTGACAGATTCAAGCTTGTGACTCTTTGGTGTCGGCGACCGCACGTTACTCCGGGCCACATGCAAAAAGGAAGAGAATCATTCCACGATCTGAAAACACCGTGAGGGTCGTCTGTGATCCTGGATTTGATTTTCAGTAATGCAACATGATCTGTATGAAGATTTAAACCAGACCCAGCAACATGTATTTGTATAAGAGTAGCAAGAAGCAAGACGGCTTTTAAGAAGAATGAGGAGCACATAATTATCAGTGTTGCAGATTTGTAGAGCGAGCTTGAATCCAAGATTAAGAATGATAGAAACTACTGTTAGATAACAAAATCACATTTTCAATTTTAACAAATATTATTCTTTTATATTTACATAATTGCCCAAAAATATCAAACGATTTCTACCAATGGGGTGGTGGTCCATTAATAACACTTGGGTTTGGAAGAGAGATGTTTTGGGTTCAAGTCCTACACACAACATGGATTAAAAGGAATTCCGTTCAAAAAAATCTATTATAGTGGCCTTTGATTCTAAAGTCCAAGTCTACCCACGTAACCCAGATTTCAACAAGACATAATTAAATGCGTGACATGATTAAATGAATGAGAGGTTCATTTTGATTCTAAATTCCAAGTGTTCCCACGTAACCCAACTCAACAAGATATGATTAACTGCGTGAGAGGTTCGTAAGACTTAATGGGTCCAAATTCCAGACAGGGTTAGGATCGTGTGAGAATCACTAGACTAAGTGAGAAACTTGAGAAACATTCTGGACCACACATTTTCCTCAAGCTTTTCGTAATATACACATATGTATAGTTTAAAATTGACTATATACATATGTGTATACTTCAAGATTGGACAATATACATATATGTATATAGTCAATTTTAAACTATACACATGTGTTTATTACGAAAAGCTTTAGGAAATGTCTAGTCTAGAATGTTTCTCAAGTTTCTCCAATAGGGTGGACTTCTCTTGGGATCCCTACCCATTCCGGACATCCATGGTTTTTCTTTAGTTATAACTAAATTATACTTATTATATTATTTGATGCATTTATATTTGTTATAGATAATTATTAATTAAATTTGAATTTATACATTTATCTCTAACTATATTAATATTATATTATATTATATTATATTTTGTGTATAAAAATTAATATGTAATACTATTATTAAAAGGGAGGAGGCACCAGAGAGTGAAACGTGTACAAAAAGATTTTTGTTTATTAGTATAGGAAGACTAGCTTACAACCCCGTGTACTACACCGGTTAAATGACGAAAAAATATAAATTATAAACTTGTATATAATCCTTATTAATGAAATGACTTATTTTGATAAAATAGTAAAACAAAAGAACAGTTATATTTTCGCTATTCAAAATAATTTTCTAAGTTTTCACTTCTCTTTTGAGATACTACAATCACTACAAGAAAGTTGATTAATAGCGGCGACAAAAGTCGCCGCTAATAGTCCAATTTATCGCCGCTAAAAGTAATAGCGGCGACAAATCGCCGCTACTGAGTCGCCGCTAAATCTTGGACGCTAAAGGGCTCTCTGTCGTCGCTAATGACCCTGTCGCCGCTAATGATCTTGACTTTTAGCGGCGACATATATCGTCGCTAAAACGTGTCTTCGCTAATGATTTTGACTCAATAGCAGCGACATAAGTCGCCGCTAAAAGTCAATTTTTTTTTTTTTGGTTTTTGCTGCATTTGCAGCGTTTCCCGTTATGAACAAACCTGCCGATTTCTAATTTTACGCAACACAAACGGACTAAATAAACATAATGCTTTAGGTACTAAAATCGCATAAAACATTTCCATACAATAAACATCCTAAAAAATCGCAAAAATAACATCCTAAAAAAAAATATCCGTACAAAATAACCGGAAGAAAGGATTCAAGTTAGGTCGTCATCGTCATACTCATCGTCATACTCATCGTCGGGTGCGACTTGCTTTCCCCTCGCCGCAAGAAAGGATTCAAGTTGGTTTATGAACGCCGGACTTTGGAACAAAGTCGAAACGTATTCCTACATTAACACATATCAAACCCAATATTATTAGCAAAAACATATAGTTGGTTTACTATATTTTTGAAGTCAAATTGTATACTTTACACCCCTTCGAGTATCAAACCACTTGCACCGGAATAGGACAGTAGAATAACCATTTGTATAATTCAACTTAATAATTTCTTCTAATTGGCCATAAAATTTCACACCGTTCTCTCCGACCACTTCTACCCCAGAGTTTTGCGTTGCGCGTTTTGCATCACGTTCAAGTGTCATAAACCTAACACCGTTGACTATGCAACCAGCGTAAGTTTCAGCATTTATTTTCGCACCAATTGAAAGGGCATACAACTCTGGGTGGAATTCTGGAGAATTTTGTGTTTTCATCGAATGGACCTAACAAATATAGAGTAAGAATGCTTGTTATATATGTATTACCTATCCGATGTAGAGTAATGCGTGTTATATATGTTTTATACCTTATTAAGAAACCACTCCGGAAATTTCGTTTTAAGATCATCTTGGGGATGTGTAGATATGAACTCACTACATTAATGACAAATATAAGCAACTAAGAAAGAGAAAATAGTAATTAACATAAACATATTGCGAAAAGTAAAGATAGGAACACTCACTTCATGTACTCCCTGACTTCTGCGCAGTTATCGAGAACAAACCATTCCATCTTACTTTTTTCAGTGGTTGAAAGATATTTGCTCTTCGTTGCGCTTGTCGGACGACATTTAGACTCAAACACCCAAAACTTACATTTTTCAACAACAACATCCTCGTTTCTATCTGGGCGATTGAACTTAGTCTGAACATCTTGAAGATACATTGAACAAAATGTTAGAGCTTCTTCAAGCACATAACCTTCAGCTATACAACCTTCCGGCCTTGTCGGGTTTCTGACATACTTTTTTAGCTTTTTCATGTACCTTTCAAATGGATACATCCATCTGAAAGCTACTGGACCTCCCGCAATCGCTTCATCAGGTAAATGCACAAGTAAATGAACCATAATGTCAAAAAATGCCGGAGGATAGATTATCTCTAACTTGCATAGGATGGTAAGAATGTCATCCTTTGCTTTCCTCATATCTTCAACCAATAGTGTTCTGGAACAAAGTTGCTTAAAAAACATACAAAGGTCTACCATTGGTGTAGATGTATCTTTTGTCAAAAGCCCTCTAACCCCAATCGGTATCAAACGTTGCATGAGAATATGACAGTCATGAGATTTCAACCCAGTAATGTTAGAATTGTTATCTGTCACCCTCTTGCTGATATTAGATCCAAACCCATCTGGGAGTTTAACATTTTTTATAAATTCACAGAAAAGCTTTCGATCATCGGACTTGAATGAGTACTTTGGGTGGGGGCTTAAGAACTTGCTACCCGATTGTTTCAACCACTGTGTCGGCCGGATATTTAGTTTTTGCAAGTCGTTTCGTGCGTTTGGTGTGTCTTTGGTCTTCTCATTCATTAAGAGAGTACCAAGCAAGCTGTCACACACATTTTTCTCGATATGCATTACATCTAAGTTGTGCTTCAGCTGCAAAAAAGACCAATACTCAAGTTCGAAAAATATGCTTCGTTTGGTCCAGTTCAGCTCGAAATCTGCTCGGCTTATCCTCCCACCTCCAAAAGATGGATGCTTTCCTGGTAGACGATGAAGTAGACGACCGTGTTGAGCTTCTATGTCAGCAGGACTAAACTGTCTCGGAGGACCTCGTGTCTCGGGTCTCCCGTTAAAGTCGAGACTTGTTCTCCATGGATGGTTGGCATCTAAGAACCGGCGATGACCAACATACACACATTTACCAGTTACACGCATTGAAGGAGTGTCTTCGTTGCAAGTCGGGCATGCCATGTAGCCCTGTCCGCTCCAACCTGATAGACTACTACGGGCTGGAAAGTCGTTTATGGTCCATAACAACGCCGCCTTCATTGTGAAGAATTCGTTTGTTGTTGCGTCTTTAGTACGTACACCTGAGTGCCACAAATGTTTAAGTTCATCCACTAACGGTCTAAGGTAAATATCCATGTCCTTCCCAGGTGATTTAGGGCCAGGAATCAACAAAGTCAACATGAATGTGGACTCCCGCATGCATAGCCATGGAGGCAAATTGTATGTGGTGAGTATAACCGGCCATGTGCTATGAGTCGAGGGTCCGTTACCGTTAAACGGATTAAAACCGTCAGCTGCAAGCCCCAAGCGAACATTTCGTGGCTCCATCGCGAAGTTTGGGAACTTCCTATCAAAGTCTTGCCATGAAGATCCATCAACTGGATGCCGCATGGTCCCATCTTCTGAACGTCCCGTACTATGCCATATCATATCTTTTGCCGTGTGTCTTGAACAATACAAACGACGAAGTCTAGGCGTCAAAGGAAAGTATCGTAACACCTTGCGAGCTACCTTCGTGCCTTTTGTGTCCTTATCGACCCAACGACAAACGGGACAATTTTGCAATGACTCGTGTTCTTTCCAGAAGAGAGCACAATCATTTACGCACGCGTCTATCATCTCATAATCCAAACCAATCTTCTTAAATTTCTTCTTAACTACATAATGCGTAGGGGGAATCTTGTTGCCTACTGGCATTGATTCTTGCAAAATCTTTAGTAGACCATCAAATGAAGTATTAGTCCAATGGGACGTCTCCTTTAGATTCATAAGCTTTGCTAAGAAGTCAAGTGAAGAAAACTTGGTACAACCAGGATATAATTCAGATTCAACATCCTTTATTATGTCTTCAAAATCGTCATCAACACCGTTAGATTCTCCACCCGACATCTCCAGGTTACGATCTGTATCTTCTTCCATACGCTCCCCCCTAATGTCTTCAATAACGTTTTCCATACCCTCTTGTGGCACAACATTATCTACTTCTACAACTGCAGGCCGAGATTTTTCGCCATGATAGTCCCACTTTATGTAGTCTTTCCAAAAAACCATACGCCCCAAATGGAGTTTCATTTTTGTGATGGTTGTTAAGCCGGAACATTTACATTTGGAACATGGACATCTAACTTCATTATGGTTGGGGAGCACTCTTTCGCACATCGCGATAAAAGACTTGAGTCCTTGCTGGTAGTGAGCTGATTGAAGTGGGGAATCAATCCAGCTTTTATCGATAGGCATTATGCAACTGAAAGATAATTTAATTTAGGGTTTGCAAGACAAGGGTAGGCTGCTAAACCCACTTTTTGAACACTTTATCTCATATATGAATGTGTATTACATGGTTGTTTGTTTAAGAAAAATTCGGCAGCATTTCCTCTTAGCTCCCAAGTATATATGTAAGAATATATATACCCGAGGAGCAAAGAGAAAATGATAACCGAATCCTTCTTAAACAAACAATCATGTAATACACATTCACATCCTAAATGAGATAAAGTATTCAAAAAGCAGTCCCAAATTAAACGGGGACAACCTGAAATTAATTTCTAAATCAATTTCAGGCGGGTATTTCTAAGCTCATTATGGTTTAGGTAAGAATTTTCGAAAAGAATAGAGCAAATATCATGCGGGTCAATGGGTAAAAGCTAGTTCATCATTACTTGACATGAAATTTTGCTACTTGTAAACAGAATGTGTAGAGTTGTGTGTCACTTGTATGTTTTCGCCCCTTAAATTCTAATTATCAACCCCATGTACCTTTCAAAACATTTAATAATCTTATACACACATTTGCATGCACATAACTAGAGAAAGTCTAGTTATATGGGAAGTGAAACTTATTTATTTAATAAAAAACCATAGGACAAATAATATGGTCGAAAAAAGGTAAACAAATTGGACCAATAGCGGCGGCATATTGGATGTCGCCGCTATTAACGTCGCCACTGTTGATCGTTATTCTTGTAGTGACTCTTTTTTTACATATTTTCTAAAAAAATGCCCAAATTATGAAGGATGTCGCGGCCAAGAAATGATTAAAATGCCCAAATTTTGATTAAAATGCCCAAATTTTGATTAAAATGCCGCTATTAACGTCGCCACTGTTGATCGTTATTCTTGGGATGTTTGCATATACAACGAACGAACGTTTGATGATGTGAAACGGTATGAAGTTAGAACGTAAGAATGTGGGTATAAGATGATCCACCTTAACTATGATGTTTATATACATATTTCACTAAATGATAATTTTCAAAGCTATCAAGAATCATCGTTTAAGATGTATGTAATTACATATACGTAGAGGGTATGTTATGTTATATTATAATATAATACAAAATGCTACATTTATGGCTTCAATCAATCAATTTTCTTTCAGTGATGATAATTAATTACTTTCGGAATCGAAGTGCACGTCCTTGCATAAACAAAAGACCAAACTTTTAAGAAAAGCCAACAAAAATGTAGACATAGTCTTAGTTTTGTTGGCCCGTTTATATTTCTTTTTGTGTTTGTTTTTTTCGTTTGTCGTTTTTATAAAGTGCTAGTTTTTGTTTACTACCTATATTTATTTTTTAATGTTTCAGTTTTTGTTAAAGTTTTTACATAAAGTCAACAAAAAACTTTAACACATTTGGAAAGTCAACATATCTTTCCAAGTTTCATAAAAGACACCAAAAAGGTGTTGTCTCCATGCGATAGATATGAAAGCAGATCTTGTTCATATTATCTTACATCTTCAATGTTCAAATATTGACTATCCATCTTTATTAAAGCACATAAACTGGCATATATAACTTGGCATATATCCATCTTTATTAAAGCACAAAAAACCAAATGGTGGCTTCTAGATCTTGGCTAATTGGCTTCTATACACAGATTCAACCCAAACAACAAACCCAAACAGATTTAAAACAAAAAAAAAACCATGTATACACAGATTTAACATCCCCAAACAGATTTAACCCAAACAACAAACCCAAACAGATTTAAAACAAAAAAAAAATCATGTATACACAGATTTAACATCCCCAAACAGATTTAACCCAAACAACTTACCTTATTTTGCACGAGGAGAAGGGGTGGTGACGGTGGTGGCCGTGGAGACAAGGTGATGCCGGTGGAGACGAGGTGGTGCCGGTGGAGAACCTACATTCACCAAGAACAAAGAAATTACAACCTATATAACAAAATAAACAAAGAATTCAACAAGAAACTAACCGATTTCAAGTGGAAAAGAAGAGATTCGCCGAAGTGGAGAGGAACCGGATGGAAGCAGAACCGATTTGGGGGAAAGTAGGTGGAGGGAAGAAGATAAATGGCGCTGAACTGATTATATTCGTCGGACCAATAGCGGCGACAATATGTCGCCGCTATTGATTAAAATTCATCGCCGCTATTAACAAGGGAACACCCCAACCGTTGGATGATCACAACAATCGTGTGGCTAGGGTTAAAGATGGGACCGGGTGCGGATTGGACCAATAGCGGCGACACATGTCGCCGCTATTGCTTGATGCTCATCGCCGCTATTAACAACGGAACGCCCCAGCCGTTGGATGATCACAACAATCGTGTGGCCAGGGTTAAAGATGGGACACCGGGTGCGGATTGGACCAATAGCGGCGACATGTTGGAGGTCGCCGCTATTGAGGTCGCCGCTATTACTCGTATTTCTTGTAGTGAATCCATTTTATTATGTCATAAAAGAACTAACACTAAAAAATATAAAAATAATGATCATAAAATTGTAAGTGTTTTTAAAAATAATTATGAGTTGTGAGGTTATGGTAAATGAATTGTAGTTAAATTCTACCATGTATATTAATGATATAATAAATACTTTGATATAAATACTATTTTTAGATATAGGGATCATGAGACAAGATACTAATATCATCATTATATAGAAAATATTACATATTAAAAAAATCATACTAAAAATAAAGTATACGTTTAAAAAACTAGGACTAAAGTTTTTTAAACTATAAATTTGAGCGTTTACAACAACTTTTTTAATTAGTAGTTGGCATTTAAATATTCAAATAAAATTTTTATAATATTATATAATGTCTTTATTTAGCATGAAGATAATGTCTTTAGTTGCATAATATGATTGAAATTAGGTTTAATATTTAAAACTCGATGTTATTAGGAAGTTGGACCATTTTTTAAGATGAAAACATATTGATAGTAACATAAATTTAAAATTGGAAGAAAATATTGAACACGTGTATTACACGGCTTAAGTAAATATAATTTATATATACTTAATAGAAAAAAAAATATGTCTTTTAAAAACCATTTAGTGTTCGCTTTAAAGATAATTTGGTACTTTATTTAGATAATCCGCTTGTAATTTTAGTCTTCTAAGTTATATACTATAAGTATTTGTACATATGATTTGATACTTTATTAGTAATTATTGTTTATATCCAAATAATATATTTTATCTTAACAAATATATATGGTTAGGGTTAAATGAAAATTTCGACAAGTTGTGAGAACTTAGAGAACTTGGCCTTACAAAAGGTTTTTTGAATTTTTTTTACATGGGGTGTGAATGAGCGGTATTAGTATAGGAAGATTAACCATGTTATTTGGTGTATAGTCTATTTAAAAAAAAACTACAGGGGGTGTGTGTCACACCCTCAAATTATCACTTAGGGAGTGTCCCTGTTAGGCGTGTGACCACTAGTAATGAGCCACCAATTACATTGAATCCATAAGTTTAAAATAAAGTTTCATCATTTCATAGTAATAAAATCCAAACATAAGTAATTCAAAAACCATCAAGTTCAGCGGAAGCGTTATCGTAACATAATGTAAATACTTTCCAAACATCCATAGTAAATAAATGTTTGATAAATAAACCCATCAATGCAACCATGACCACTCACGCCCTCCAGCCAGCAAGTTCCTGTTCCCACGTACCTAACGACCTGCGAGCATGTAACAAGTGTATCAGACAAAGCTGGTGAGTTCACAGTTTTAGAAAACGTTTGTTGCCAGTTGTATGTAAAATAGTTCATTAACGAATGCAAGTAATATTGTTAATATCTCATTTCCAAACACGGACGGCTCACGGACTGCCCTTCCCACGTACTCCTATCTAGTACTGGGCCAGACTGGGTCATTAGTTCACCTCCGTCCTCTACAGGCACGGGGTGAGGGTGCCAAACCTAAGTAGCGCTACTAACTAATACCCGATGAGGGACTTACAAAAGATGATAGGTGAGAATATTAACCAATATACCCGTTTTTACCCAAAGACTTATCCCCCCCATGGGATACCCACTGACTGTCCCCAACCACTGGGACGCATGCTCGAATGTAGTGAACTCACCTTGGTTTGCTCGGTATTTAACAGTTACAGTACTCGTTCCAAGTTGGTCAACCAAACCCTACCGTGGTTACCAAAGACAGTTAGTTTAGTATTCGTACGCATCACATATTCTACATACACGCCACTTAAGTAACATACAAGTGCAACACTTATCCTTATGCATTGTAATCGTTAATCACGCAAAACACTGATTCATGGCATTTATCATAAAGTCACATCGCAGGCGTATGGAATTCAGGTGCAAGTACATTAGGTAACAATATACTCATTTTAGAATGCTGATCGCAACCTATATCATGGCAGTCAACACATACTTACATATTCGAGATCCAACAGTGTATTCGTTCAAAGTGTGTGGTCCTATCTAAGGCCCGTTAGGAGTGTGTGTGACTAAACAAAAGTGTACGATTATGAGGGGAGTGTACGGTCCATCCGGCTTGTGCAATTCTAATCAATGTCGGCCCATTAGTTTGGGGTGTAGCCCATGAAGTGTACGAGGGGACCCGGGTTGTGTGACCGGCTCTTATCTTGTGCGATTCATACATGTTCTCGGCCCAATAAGGTTACGCAACTGGGCTGTGGGTGTGCGAGTTGCGCTTGTGCGACTGACCGAGCCCACTATTTCCGTGTTTTCCGTAAGTGTAACCCCCAACAGTTTCAATCAGTTATTTAATGTAAATCCCTAAACCTCCTCTAACAGTTTAATCACCAAACTCGTTTTACCAATCAGGTTACTTGTCATACTTGTACCCATCATCATACAAATCCTAGCTTTCCCACCACTACACAACAATAGCAGCAATAGCCATATATTTACTCATGACCATTATCACAGTTACAAAATTCACAACCTCTCATAATATTCACATGGCACCCTAATCATGCTTATTACCTAGTTTTTTTATCACAAACAATCATTCGGCTCATATGACATATAGGCACATAATTCAACCTCAACAACAAGACATCATCACAATAATTGACTTTCATGACTTTAATATCTTTGATTAATCTAACAATGCACATGGCCGCCAATTTCCTTGTTCAAGAATTCATACCATTCTATTGGACCAATTATACCACTAACTTTATTAATTTCATAATGCCTCAGTTTGTTTTCCACTTCACCTTCTAAATCATAACTTGAAGCCTAGCACCTAAACAATTCACCACCTAACATATCTGAATTCATTACACATATTTATTTACCAATTTGTTATTTCGTTGCTTTACCACTCACTATTAGCCAATCACTGAATAAGAACCAACCCCCACAACCAACCCCTCGATTACAACACATTCGTTACCTTCATCACCGGTCATTAAGCCGCAATCATATGATCAATTTCCAACATGAACTCTATTTCATATATTCATCAAATCATCATGAAGCACTAATCATTAACATCATATCGACCGGTTGATTGATTACATATCATCATACAAAATGACACAACATCACACAAACCATACACATCATCGATTTACTATCATCTGTGTTGTTTTCATCACATATCCTATCCAACCTGCTTTCCATGAACTTTCAAATTTATTATAATCTAATAAGCCTTGCACATAATCAAACATATCATGGTTAAAAATAACAGTTTACGTAATCATAACTAGTCATCATGGATCTTGTTATCACACATACCCATCGAACACGTATTCATCCTATACAATCACAATTAACACATATCTTCATGACATAAATCAAACAAGGTAAATATACTAACCAGATCATTAGATGCAGATTATGAGATGCAAGATAGGTGCTAGAATCTAAGAGGAAGCCTCGAGAGAAAAGGGTCTGACGTCGAAGGTTAGGGTTTGCTAAGAAGATGTGCCGTATGATTATAAGGTTAACAGATCGTTGGGCCGGATCCACCTGGGCCTGAAGTCCATATGACGAAACACATCAGTTTCGTGGGGGAAATGATGGCAAAACGCCATGTTGTTTCGTCGGCCAGGGCTTGTGACGAAACATTCGCTTCGTCGAGTGGTGTCATGCAAGCTCCTAAGTTAATTGACAAGTTATGATATTTAAACAATTCGATCCAGCTCATGCATAAGCAACAAACAATAAACAGTAGTTAATCAATCAGTAAGACGGTTTATCACAGTACATCATCACAGTACACCATCTAGAAACGTGTCGGGGAAAGGCCTTGGAAAGTCGGGTTGTCACATCATCCCCAACTTGAAAGAAATTTCGTCCCGAAATTTGATAAGCAATACAGAGAAGTGAAACGATAAAACTCAAATTAAACTATATGCAACACCACACAGACAATAATCAAGCGTTACACACAATCACCAATCGTCCAGATAACTACACAGACACTACGTAAACCAAATTGTAGAAACAGAATCGTGAAATCAGTCGGGTGTCACATCATCCCCAACTTGAAAGGAATTTCGTCCCGAAATTCGCCAGTGATAACAAAAGTTGGTTCGACCCCTTGAACAATTGAGGATGTTAAAGTGTTGACAGATCCTTACGTCCCTATGTGAACTCCAGTCTACGCATTAAGGTTTAACAAGCCCTCACGATTGTCATACGTCTAACGAACCTTGACTTCTTAGTCCATGTTTTTGATAGATTCCATGATAAATACAACTAATCCGATGATTTCAGGTTCCGGTAAGGGTATCACAAGGGTTTCATCGGACAAACACAGCCTTATATCTAGGACATATATACCATTACGATAGTTATCCCATTTCATCGATTAGCCCGAGTTTGTGAGCCATGTCACCGTTTCGTTCCAGTAATTTGAATGTCCCAACGCGTCGTAAACTAAGCTTGCCCTGTTTTCTATAGTGTACCGCACCCCTCCCAGGGTGATACTCTCGATTATGACATGTTTGCCTACAACAAACTCCGAGTGTTTTCCCTAAGCTTATCAGCTTTCCTAGCAGTCACGCGTTTCCATCAAACAATTTCCGATCTGAGCAATCTTCGAGAGTTTTGAGCTCAAGTCCTGGACCTGCGATTACGTTGTCAACCACCTTAGTCCAACAAAGAGATTAGTATTACTGTTCGGGTTATGCCTCAAACAAGGCTGTATGCATACTATCACGGTACAGCTGTATTAGAGCTTCTCCCAAGATAAGTATCCTTCCCAAGCATTTACTAAAGTCAATCACGCACGTGCTCGCAACGTGCCTTCATGTGTTCAGATGGTTCGTCACTCTGCTCAATTGTCCTACAGTGATAAGCAATGCTCATGTCAAGACGTGAGCCAAGGGTGTGCGCCATGCCTGCCTTAAATCAGGTATGGCCCAATATCAAAGGTAATAGGAGTTGGCACCTTGTGCCTATAATCCGTCCCTTCTAGAGGAATATTCACTAGCTCAGAAGACTCGTCAGTTCCCTTGACTGCAAGGAGGTGTGCTGGTTACATGCGGCGATCAACGATTGTTAATGTTTGCGTTTCCGTTTCAAGTTGTAAGTAGACTAGTGGCAGAATTCATAGTAGTCTGCTCCCATCTTCCATATCGGTGTTGTCGGTTTCTTATACTTCGTCTTGACTTTTCCCCCAAGTCAAAAGTCATACCCATACATTGTTAGGCGGGTTTTCAGGCCCAATCATTAGTACAAGATTTATAGATCCAAACATCTTTCTTCAAAACCCAGTTGACTAGAATTTCGAAGTCGGTGTGCTTTGCTAAACACAACTTCCATACCGTTGCCGTGAAATGAGATTCACAGTCATTCCATGAGTTAATGAACATTGTTCGTTTTGCCAAAGTTGCTCCTCCATGCCCCGCATGGACTCAACTTGAAAATTCTCTCCTGTTAGCTCTCTAGTTTGTACAGAACGAGTTGGGTCAGGTGAGTTAGAGTCGATAGCGAGCTGCAAAGTTCATACACGTTCGAGTTCCACAGTCGTTATCCTCCCAGATGTTCCATCCAACAATGCCATTTGCTGATTTAGCTCTTTGCAAACCAGTGTACACGGGAGGCCCTTGTGATCGGTCTAGGTAACGCCTTCGGTACCGTCCAAGTAATGCCTCCAAGTAAATCCAAAGACCACGGTTTCCACCACCGGTTGTGTGTCACACAGTTCTTCTTTGTAACTCCATTACGTAAATCGTTACTCTCTCGTGTTGCGTTGATGTGTAACTAGGACTCCGACTCAACCATAATGATATACCACTGAATCACCCGCGCCCTCGGGTAAAAACGATGCTCAGTGCATTGCAGAATTTGGATTCGAAAGCTGAAAAGACGTCCTCCTGTTCTGTGTTTCACGAAAACAGCACCCGGCTGTACTGGAGAGAATTAAGCTACGCGACCTTTGAAATTTCTGTGATTAATCTGCGATAATATCAAGCGGAACCAAGTAATCGTTGTATTCTCAAAGGACTCTTTTGTGTCAATCAGTTTCCAACCAACCGGGTCTTAGCGAGATTCACGTGCATCCCCACTTCGTTGATTACATTACCCAAAAGGTACCTCTTGAATCCAGAAGTTACATTTGTCAAGACTTCGCGTAATGTGGCTCCTTCCTCGGGACCTCCTAAATAGGATAAAAAAAGTTGTCCATGTTGTTCTTTCCTCTTGGAAAGGATTCAAAATGTCACTCAATAGCATGGTCGGTTCACATGATCTATGAAGCTGCTGGTGTGATAATCACCCTAAAGGTCGTGGGATACAAGGTCGTATGAGTTCTCGATAATCGGTACAAAGCGATTTAAGTCCGACAAAACTCTTGTCCAGCAGTTCTCGTAGTAGCTTATACAGTTCTTACAACCCTCCTGGTTCAAGACGATAAGAGTATAAGCATTCGGAGCTCCTTCTGACATGAGATCAACTGAGATTCCGACTAACAGTTGTGGTAGTAGACCTGAAAGTTCCTCGAAGTGCACATTGGGATGGGTCACAACAGTTGGTGGATCTTTGATCCTATTTTACTTAGTCTTATCATCAGAAATAATTGCTAATACAGCGGGGTCATCCCTCCATAGACGCTTTCAGGGATGTCATTACTGACATGATGCTAATCTTTACACCACTCTGGTACTTTAGAGCATATAGTGACGCTAAATTTCTTCTCACATGGTACGTCTGCGCGATATATCCAGATAACCAACCAGCACTAACTACTGCGTTGAAACCATCAAAGATAGCGAAAAGAAGGTCGATGTCGAACTTTGGTCACACAAGGTCGAGTTTGCAGCCCAATGAACATATGAGACTTCAGTTGGCTTGCCATCAGCCGGTTCCTTAACAGGTTTGGTTTCGAGAAGCATCAAGGTTAAATGGAATCGAGACGAAGCGATTTGCTACCTATTCAAACTGCCATGTTGTTAGTGTCATGTCGTCGCCCACATCAATCCTAAATGTCCTTCCGCGAGCACCACCGTCGGTGTTATTGTTACAATCACGCGGATTCCCCCATGTTGTCATCGTTCCTTTGGTTGTTGTCGTCTTAAAGTATCAACGACCAATACATGTCGTAGGAACCTTCATTTCCATACTGTAGACTACTATTACAAGTACCTTGGTGTCATGATAACTGTTGCCTCTAATGTTGTTGCTTGAAACAGAACCCTACGATCTTTCACCAACGATGTCCATCTCTTCACATTTCGTGCCAAGTCCCATGGTGCTACTCGTTTGTGCTGGAAGTTACACGGTCCACATCATGGTCAATTGCCATTGTTTATGTCCCGATTGATTCATAAAAGCCGGCTCCCATAAGTTTTTGACTAGGGTTAAGGATTTGTTTGGAGTCAAATCGCTGACGTTCGTTGTCAGTAACTGGAGCCGTTCAAATGCTGAAGTCGGTAAAGTACTACAATTACCCTCATGTCCATCGTTCTTCCAAGTTGAGCGAATACTACACGGTTTGCTGCGAAAGTGTTGCAGAAGTATTCGCACTTCTGGATCTAATGTGCTAAATCTTTGGGTTCCACCATACGATGAGAAGTGAGAAAGGCTTAACATTGACGTTGCAATATTCGACTCAGGGATGTTTGTACCAGCACCTAACATTCTACACGGTTCGCTAGGCGTTCAGAGGGGCGTTCAGGTATTACTCGATAGCATAGAGATTCGAAAAGGATTCCGAGAGAGGTGAAAAGGTCACATTCGAGTAGGAGACGATCACTGTTACGACTCCTATAAATTTTGTTACGTTTCACACAGATCAAATAACAGAGCGGAACCCCTTCTTCACTTGTTAAGCCTCAATGGGACTCACATGCACCCCACATTATTATTGTGTGTGCACCCACAATAATATTGTGATTTGCATGCTCATCTCAGCTCCTCCTAACTCATGTCGAATGGTTCCCCAAACTCGAGTAGCAAACAAAGAGCATCACATAACATAAGTCACAAATGTTTAGGGAAATACCACCCTATCAGTCATATAACACATGCAAGTGATACGTAAGTTCATACTGTCGTGTTAAACGTGCAATAGCGTATAATATCATATGTAAGTGTTTACTAGTTACGCAGTACAATGAGTATACGTGAGACGAACCTTGCAATCTGGAGCTGAGTGTCATGGTCGTATTCTTTGTTGTCGAAACTACTCGGTTATAGTCTGGTTTTATAAAAACGTTTTAAAACCTAGTTCACTATAACCTGGCTCTGATACCAAACTGTCACACCCTCAAATTATCACTTAGGGAGTGTCCCTGTTAGGCGTGTGACCACTAGTAATGAGCCACCAATTACATTGAATCCATAAGTTTAAAATAAAGTTTCATCATTTCATAGTAATAAAATCCAAACATAAGTAATTCAAAAACCATCAAGTTCAGCGGAAGCGTTATCGTAACATAATGTAAATACTTTCCAAACATCCATAGTAAATAAATGTTTGATAAATAAACCCATCAATGCAACCATGACCACTCACGCCCTCCAGCCAGCAAGTTCCTGTTCCCACGTACCTAACGACCTGCGAGCATGTAACAAGTGTATCAGACAAAGCTGGTGAGTTCACAGTTTTAGAAAACGTTTGTTGCCAGTTGTATGTAAAATAGTTCATTAACGAATGCAAGTAATATTGTTAATATCTCATTTCCAAACACGGACGGCTCACGGACTGCCCTTCCCACGTACTCCTATCTAGTACTGGGCCAGACTGGGTCATTAGTTCACCTCCGTCCTCTACAGGCACGGGGTGAGGGTGCCAAACCTAAGTAGCGCTACTAACTAATACCCGATGAGGGACTTACAAAAGATGATAGGTGAGAATATTAACCAATATACCCGTTTTTACCCAAAGACTTATCCCCCCCATGGGATACCCACTGACTGTCCCCAACCACTGGGACGCATGCTCGAATGTAGTGAACTCACCTTGGTTTGCTCGGTATTTAACAGTTACAGTACTCGTTCCAAGTTGGTCAACCAAACCCTACCGTGGTTACCAAAGACAGTTAGTTTAGTATTCGTACGCATCACATATTCTACATACACGCCACTTAAGTAACATACAAGTGCAACACTTATCCTTATGCATTGTAATCGTTAATCACGCAAAACACTGATTCATGGCATTTATCATAAAGTCACATCGCAGGCGTATGGAATTCAGGTGCAAGTACATTAGGTAACAATATACTCATTTTAGAATGCTGATCGCAACCTATATCATGGCAGTCAACACATACTTACATATTCGAGATCCAACAGTGTATTCGTTCAAAGTGTGTGGTCCTATCTAAGGCCCGTTAGGAGTGTGTGTGACTAAACAAAAGTGTACGATTATGAGGGGAGTGTACGGTCCATCCGGCTTGTGCAATTCTAATCAATGTCGGCCCATTAGTTTGGGGTGTAGCCCATGAAGTGTACGAGGGGACCCGGGTTGTGTGACCGGCTCTTATCTTGTGCGATTCATACATGTTCTCGGCCCAATAAGGTTACGCAACTGGGCTGTGGGTGTGCGAGTTGCGCTTGTGCGACTGACCGAGCCCACTATTTCCGTGTTTTCCGTAAGTGTAACCCCCAACAGTTTCAATCAGTTATTTAATGTAAATCCCTAAACCTCCTCTAACAGTTTAATCACCAAACTCGTTTTACCAATCAGGTTACTTGTCATACTTGTACCCATCATCATACAAATCCTAGCTTTCCCACCACTACACAACAATAGCAGCAATAGCCATATATTTACTCATGACCATTATCACAGTTACAAAATTCACAACCTCTCATAATATTCACATGGCACCCTAATCATGCTTATTACCTAGTTTTTTTATCACAAACAATCATTCGGCTCATATGACATATAGGCACATAATTCAACCTCAACAACAAGACATCATCACAATAATTGACTTTCATGACTTTAATATCTTTGATTAATCTAACAATGCACATGGCCGCCAATTTCCTTGTTCAAGAATTCATACCATTCTATTGGACCAATTATACCACTAACTTTATTAATTTCATAATGCCTCAGTTTGTTTTCCACTTCACCTTCTAAATCATAACTTGAAGCCTAGCACCTAAACAATTCACCACCTAACATATCTGAATTCATTACACATATTTATTTACCAATTTGTTATTTCGTTGCTTTACCACTCACTATTAGCCAATCACTGAATAAGAACCAACCCCCACAACCAACCCCTCGATTACAACACATTCGTTACCTTCATCACCGGTCATTAAGCCGCAATCATATGATCAATTTCCAACATGAACTCTATTTCATATATTCATCAAATCATCATGAAGCACTAATCATTAACATCATATCGACCGGTTGATTGATTACATATCATCATACAAAATGACACAACATCACACAAACCATACACATCATCGATTTACTATCATCTGTGTTGTTTTCATCACATATCCTATCCAACCTGCTTTCCATGAACTTTCAAATTTATTATAATCTAATAAGCCTTGCACATAATCAAACATATCATGGTTAAAAATAACAGTTTACGTAATCATAACTAGTCATCATGGATCTTGTTATCACACATACCCATCGAACACGTATTCATCCTATACAATCACAATTAACACATATCTTCATGACATAAATCAAACAAGGTAAATATACTAACCAGATCATTAGATGCAGATTATGAGATGCAAGATAGGTGCTAGAATCTAAGAGGAAGCCTCGAGAGAAAAGGGTCTGACGTCGAAGGTTAGGGTTTGCTAAGAAGATGTGCCGTATGATTATAAGGTTAACAGATCGTTGGGCCGGATCCACCTGGGCCTGAAGTCCATATGACGAAACACATCAGTTTCGTGGGGGAAATGATGGCAAAACGCCATGTTGTTTCGTCGGCCAGGGCTTGTGACGAAACATTCGCTTCGTCGAGTGGTGTCATGCAAGCTCCTAAGTTAATTGACAAGTTATGATATTTAAACAATTCGATCCAGCTCATGCATAAGCAACAAACAATAAACAGTAGTTAATCAATCAGTAAGACGGTTTATCACAGTACATCATCACAGTACACCATCTAGAAACGTGTCGGGGAAAGGCCTTGGAAAGTCGGGTTGTCACAGTGTGAATGAGCGGTATTAGTATAGGAAGATTAACCATGTTATTTGGTGTATAGTCTATTTAAAAAAAACTACAGGGGGTGTGAATGAACGGTATTGGTATAGGAAGATTAACCATGTTATTTGGTGTATAGTCTATTTAAAAAGAACTATTTAAATTGTTACAAAAGCAAGTTTGGCATTACGGACTACAGTAGAAAATAATAGATAGATAGATATAAATCGTTATCTTTAATTAGAATATAGAATTTTCAGAAGGGTTGAAAATATTTAATTAGTAATTATATATTTATACTTGGGGCTCCTAGATACATTATAGTACAGAGAGAGCAAACCTGGATGCTTTAAAATGGTCTTAGTGGTGGGTTCTGTTGTGTCCCTTGCTAGCAGGTTGTTTCTATAATATCAGTTTATCTTGCCTTTCAAAAGTATAATAATAAGTAATAACAATCGGAGAAATAATGGGAATTGTATGGCTGCCTCAATGTGTTTGTCTAAGTCCCTCCGTAATGGCATGCGATATGGCACCGTAGATGGTCATAGCGCCTAGTAACACCATTACAACCGGCGCTATGGGGTTGAAATTTCGATTCTTCGCCAAAAATATCATGTCATGCCCTTCCTCCCCCACTCACACATATATATTTACATACATATGTATGTATAATTGAAGGGGTTATATAACCTCCTTACCACTACACCCTCTTGTGATATAACCCCCATAAAGCACCCTCTTGCACTTTTCCGCCACTTGTCGCATAACCCTCACAAAGGGCTTTATGAGTATACATGGCGTAAGACCAGTGGGGACTTTGCTTCTAGATAAGCCTGGTGGTGTTCTTGCAGGTACCATGGGGCCACCTCAATCACGCTGCTACCACTCTCCTTCCCCGCTCTCTACCTTAAGACCAGTGGGTGTGGTTCCACGAGAATTTGCATTGTTACATCAACGCCAAATCATTTTCACTAAATTTCCACTGACATTTGGGGGCGTGGTTCCATTGTTTCACTGAATTTTCACTTGTCACATCATTTTTATTTTCTAAATACAAGTAACAGTTTTATGTGTGAACCATTTGTAGATTAAAATAAAACAATCTTCTTTAATAGCTAAAAACATTACATATTACTAATTAAAACATATTTATATTAAAATTTTGACTGCTTCGCGAGCCGAGGTGGTCAGTGTTCAGTGTAAATACTTTTATATTCTTCCTATCGTTTGCACATCTTTAACTTGCATTTTTTTTTACCTCCTCATACTTGGTGCTAAAACTCTCAAACTATGCCAACATTTTGTCAAAATTCTCGTCAGGATCCGAGGATGTTGTAGCCCATTTTGACTTTGCCTTGTTCTTCCTAATAGACGGATATTGGGTACCCTTATTATTTTCATGAAACTAGGGTGTGTACCAAGACATTGTGCAATGCTCTTCCCTAAATGAATGGTGGTGCTATTGGGCTAGCGTTAACAACAATGGTGGGTCAGATATGGTATACCCCTTCATTGGAAGTGGCATATTCTATCTATGTTCATTGTGCTATCGATAACTCGGTGGACCTTGATTCTTGTAGTTACCATGATGAACTTGATTGTACAGGGGATAATGTTTTCGATAACCATATCTTCCCCCAAATATCCTTCATTACCTTGCCAACCATGATTCCTCCAAAATACTATTTTACTCAAATGCCAAATGATTTAGGTGAGTCAATTGGAGTTTTTTACTGAATTAGTGCTGACTTCAAAAATTTAATCAAAATGTAGTGCTGCTTGCCAAAATATTTCACAATTGATGCCATTGCCATTCAAAATGGCGAAATTTTATGGACTTGTAGCTGTGCAGGGAACTTTTCAGGGCTGTGCCGGCTTTTGCAGGGAATCGCAGGACCAATCATTGGCCCAGGAACTGTGCAGAACTTTTCAGGGTACGTTTGCCATTCTTAATGACAATGGCGAAAAGTATAGTCTGCATACACAGCCATTCTGAATGGCGAAACACCTGCAGAAATTGCCATTATTAATGGCGAAAAGGGACCAAACTGCTGGAACCATGCAGAAATTGCCATTAACAATGGCGAAAACCTGGAAACTTGCAGAAATAGCCATTATTAATGGCGAAAAGGGACCAAAACATGCAGAAATTGCCATTAACAAATGCGAAAACTGATAAAGTTCACAAGTAACACTTCGTAAAGTCAGTTTTTAAGAACATCTCATTGTAACATGGTAACAACAATTAAATATATTCGACATCTACCTGGTTAAAGTGTTGCTGCAGTTTCTCATTTGTAAAATTTATGCAAAATTGCTCAAAGCTGCATGTTATGATAAAACTTAGATAAACACAAATGACAAAAACAAACGTTTATCAGAAAGTAAACACACCTGTTGTTCTTAAAGCTCTCAAAACTATAGAGGTCAAGGACACCAATCAGAGATTTTGAATCAGCATCTTGTCCAAAGCATCTTGTCCAACTGATAACTAATACATTAATTTTAGTCACCAACCTGAAGATAACAAAAAAGAAGATTTTAAGCTATCAAATACTAGAAGCTTATTAAATATAGTTTTCTTAATGCACTAATTTGTATATTTGTACCAATCAAATAATCTGGAATATATTATCTTAGCCAACAGGATCAAGGCTTCTCTTAATAACTTCTTTAGGAGTTACCATTATTCTTTTGCATAATGCATCTTGCAAGCCAACAGGATCACACCTAACACAGCCTTGTAAACTTATAAACATATACAAATATAAAAACTTACAAGCTATTCACGGTTCAAAACAATCACACACAAGAAGTTCCGCTGCCATTTTAAGATGAAATTTAGCCTTGTCATCTTTTAGCACTGAAGAGTCAACCTCTTTCCCTTTAGCAAATTCAATATTTCCAAGATGAAGAATAGCAGCAGTAACTCTAAAAATTGCTTCCTTAGAAAAAATAAAAAAATAGGTATGAAATTATGATCTTACATGTTATGTATACAGACTATAAAGTAACAAAAAAAATCACAAAGCATATACCTGTTCTTTTTTGCTTATTCCAACAACATCCATGGCTCTCCTTGTGGCGAGATATTCACGTCCATCATTCACACCGACCAGCTCGAAACATTTTGATTGGTTAAGATGGTGAAATGACTGCGGGCTTCCCAGTTTATACTTCTCGACTTCCTAACACCAAATGCAAAGTTAGTAAATCCTTGACTAGTGAAGTTGACCTTTCAAAGTAAAAACTTAGTACCTCTGGGGGTGCTGCACAAAGTAGGTAAAAATAGTGATAATTCCGTTTAGGGTCGTTTACTTGGCAAACACGAGATTTCTCTAGAATGTAAGTCCTGATAGTTGCTCCCGATATTCTCCCATTCTTATCAAATTGTATCTCAATGAACTCCCAAAACGACTAAGCATGATCACATAGAAATAAATTAAAAAAAAAGCATAGATTCATTCAATTGCATAAGAATAAGGTCAATAAGCTAGTCACCTAGAATTGTTATTTCTAACAGTTTTAGCATTGCCAAAAGCTTCAAGAACTGGATTTGACTGCAGTCAAAATGATGATATGTTCGTAAGGATACATATGTCTAAGTGATACAAATATAGAATAATTAAGAGGTTCTTTAATTAAGAGCTTTTCGCCAATAATAATGGCAATTTGTGTAGTGTTTCGTTATTCAGAATGGCTTTATGGTCAGACGATAACTTTTCGCCATTTCTAATGGCTTGTGTGCAGGAAATTCACCATTAAGAATGGCTGATAAGTTCCAGGGCCAATGCTTGGTGGCTGATTGATAACTTCCTGGGCCAATGATGTTGGACACCCGAGACATCATCACCGTCTGCATATGTATTACCATTTGCAGCGGAAGAGATAACATATTTTGCAGACATGATTAACAAATGTGCAGAACAAGAAAGATTGAACGATAATGAATACGAAATGGACACTTTCAGATTTGGAGGGAAAATGTCTTGGTGCCGGACTTGGTTACCGGACAGGCCATATATATACATAAATATGTGGCGGTTAATTTTGGCGGTAAACTGCCTAATGACAGTTTGAATATACCCGCTCTTGTTCTTAATCCGCACATAACTTGACCCATACATAATACATAATGAGTGTAACTTAATTATTACATAAACTAGATAATAAAGTTTAAATATTCTGCCTAACACCCTCCCGTAAACTTGATTATAGTTACATCATAACGCTCTTGTTGGCTTCATCGACCGCTTTTCGTGCTTCACTGAAATTGAATCGGCGTCGTTTCTTGCGAAGAATCCACGATCCATCCAGACTGTTTCTTGTAAACAAAGCATAATGCTCTGTTTCTTTATCATTTTGTGAAGAGTCGGCTTCAGCACTTTTGCTTCTTCTTGATCTTTCGTTTGCAGCCATGGGAGTTCCTTCTTGTTCCAGCATTTCCTTGTCTTGTGCCTTCTTTTGTACTGATTTGAACTTGTAATAGAATACAAGAACCCTAGCCATACCTTCACCGGAACACTTGTGTTCTTACCTCTCCCTCTCTTAAACCCTAAGTCTTCGTTGTCGCGCCAGAATCTGGTGTGACGGTGTGAGCCTCCGGTCACCGCCATTCTCTCTCCCTTTTTTTCATTTCTCTCTTCTTCTTAGGTTGAACGTAGTGGGGCGGTATAGCCCCTTGTAGCGCCATTATGGCGCCGGAAACACCACCCCCAAGGGCGCTATGGCCCAAAAATTTTTTGAAGCGCTATAATTTTCGCGGCGTGAAGATGAATGAATTTGAATTTTTGTTACAAACGGTCATTTTAATAAAAAAAAAATCATTTTATTTTTCAACCTTTCCTTTAAATCATTCTCCTCTCTTATTTTTTTACCACACACACTCAAACATTCTCATATCTTCCATATTTTTTTAGAATTCTTGATATTTTATACAATGAATCCATTCAACCGGGGCTTCATTCCTCCCCGATCTAGTGCGGACCCAAACCAAAGGGGTAATCCTACTCGCCCCGTGGCGCCGGTTCCCACTAGACCCAACCCTTTCGGCTCCGGTTTTCTCGATTACAATCAACAAAGTCCCGGGTTCATGAATCTTTTGAACCAACCGCTATCATGGGACCCTAATCTCTACGGGTGGAACCCAAATCAAAACACGGATGGGATGGGGTCGTCTCAAGCGTTTGGGTCGGCTCAAGCTTTCGGCTCCCCACTACACGAACCCGATGTTGTTCCGGAGACGCAACCCGAGGTACCGGATACGCAACCGGAGACGCAAAAAGGAAAAGGAAAAGCAAAACGGGCACATAAAAAGAAAGTGGAAACCAACACCCGAGCGAAAAAAAATGTGATAACGTGGGAGCCCGAAGAGGAGTATGCGTTAACCCGCGCTTTCATCGATGTTTCGGAGGACCCGGTCATATGTATGTTTATTTTTTTTCTGTTTTTAAATTTATTTTCTGTTTTTTTTTATTTTCTGTTTTTTATTTTCTGTTTTTTATTTTCTGTTTTTTATTTATTTTGTGTTTTTTTTATTTTCAGTTTTTCGTTTTTTATTTTCTGTTTTGTTTTTTGTTTTCTGTTTTTTTTTCCGTTTTATATTTTATTTTCTGTTTTATATTTTATTTTCTGTTTTGTTATTATTTTCTGTTTTTTATTTTTTTTCTGTTTTTTATTATTTTCAGTTTTTATTTTTTAAATTTTGAACTAACATTTTATTTTGTTTTGTTTGTAGCAAACAATCAAAGTAAAACCGTATTTTGGAACCGAATACGAGAACTCTTTTTCGAGCTCATGGGTAGAGGAGAGGAATACCGCCTACCGGACTCTATATCGGGGAAGTGGACCGATATAAACAACAAATGCACAAACTTTCAAACCGTGTACCAACGCTTGTATTCCGGATGGAAAAGTGGAAGTAGCGATGAAGACATTACGCAAGAGGCATTGGTCGAGTATACGCAGGCTAATGGCCATTTCCCGTACATGAAGTGTTGGCAAATCCTTCGCCATAGCCCCAAATGGGCCGTCGTATCTACTCCAAGTGGTCGTTCGGGAAATACACGGCCATCAAAGAGGTCCAAAACAAACGAGTCGGGTGAACCCGAAACGCCAACCTCCGACGCTCGAAACATCGGCTTGAACGAGGATATTCCGGATGACGAGCCGGTGGAGGAGCTACCAAGACCGCCCGGAAGAAAAAGTCGGGCGAAAAAACCCGAGTCGTCGTCGATGTCTATGGGAACGGATATGAGTAACGCATTTTCGGAGATAAACAAGCGGCTTCAAGACATACACGAACTCGGTAACAAACGTTTGGAGGAGAACCGCGAAGTTACGGAGATTATGCGGGATCGACAATGGGCTCACGACTTTGAGTTCTACTCCAAACCGCATGACCACTTAACGGGAAAAGCTTTGAAAATGGCGTTGGCACAAAAGGAGTGGATTGAAAAAAATATAATCTTTGATTGTGTAATTTTTTTTATGCTAGTTTAATGTTTTTTTTCTAGTTTCATGTTTTTTTTAATTTTATTGTACTTTTTTTTATTTAATGAAATGAATTTTATTTTTAAAAAAGTTACAAATGAATTAAAAAAAATAAAAATTAAAAAATGAGTAATGATTACACAGGGGCTTTATGACTACGGCCTCAAATTGCATAACGCCCCATAAAGCCCCGGGGTGACGTGGCATGCCACATGTCGCATAACGCCCCTAAAAGGGCTTTATGACTACACATGGCCTTAGGTTTAAAAATGAGATGAAAAGGTATGATACGTGTCTTAAAGGATGATAACCTGTCAAATAAGTCAATCATCACTGTTCATTCACTTTGCCTACTATGAGAAAACAATCGGAGAAAACAAAGGGTTTTTAAACCCTTAAATAACACCAAAAAAGTGAAGTGACACACCCCTAAGAAAATAATACAACAGTAATGTACAAAGCTTAACACAAAGAGCACAACAATCCAATCCAAGATAAACAAATGCAACAAATTAATAATATGGTAATATACAATTAGCATATTTTTTATTGAAATTTTTTATTAATATTTATGAACGATCTTTCTTCCTTTGAAGATACACACACATGGGATCTTGTAAAAACTCATTAAAAAATATCACCAATAATTTAACCTTTCTAACCTACTCTATCACTGTAAAAATCAAATTAATATACTTACTAATTTTCATACACTATAAATACTAACTTATTATAATACGCAAGTATAATATTTATACTTATAATCTTTTTTTCTTCTTAACTACTAATTTCACCCCTAATACTTTAAATAATATACGCTGTTAGCTCATTTTATATTTCTCTAGTAACTTGTATCCATTAACTTACAAAAAAACCAACTAAATACGTAGGTATGTTTGATTTTTTTCTCGATATCTCGACATAAATTTTGTTGAAATTGAAGTTGTATTCAAAACAGAGTTTTTTTTTTTTTTGTATTATTGTACATAATAAATAATAGTGATTGTTGGTACAATACTGGTACCTGACGAAACGAAACGATATGGACATCGATACCGGTATGGGTAGTATCAGAACTGGTACATGTAAGTTTTTATGTTTTTGATCTATGTAAAACACATGTCTGATATCACCACTTTAACTTTTTGGTTTTCTCTTTCGGTTGTCAGATTTAGTATCGTATACAATGCCAAGTACTAGTACCCTGTCAATGTCATAACGAACTGAACCGATATAGACTAAAACCGAATTTCAACCGCATCGGGCGCATGATCCCACTAATTTAATATATTT
The DNA here is from genome assembly GCF_002127325.2 of Helianthus annuus. Taxonomy (NCBI): domain Eukaryota; kingdom Viridiplantae; phylum Streptophyta; class Magnoliopsida; order Asterales; family Asteraceae; genus Helianthus; species Helianthus annuus. The sequence continues at coordinate 6,386,297 of NC_035437.2, forward strand.
ATTACAGTTAACATTCGAATAATATGTTGAGAAATTAAGTGCCCCTCAAACCGCATAAGTTTCTTTGTAAACTATTTTCTGTAAAGGACTAATTTCTTTTAAATCATATCGTGTATGGGACTTGAACTAAAGATCTTCCCCTTTTCAAATAGATGTTTAAATGTTTTGTTTTTGTAATTGGACCACCACCCTATTGGTGTTTCTTGGTAAACCTATTATTCATTTTACAACTCAATGCATTTACTTAATTACAACACTAGGACATATGAAAAATGATTAACATTAATAGATCTAAAGACATTTCGAAAACAAAACACCAACATTTATTATTCAGTTCAGTAGATAAAAACAACATGCTTCAATCCAGTCCAAATCAACACTTAACCTAGGAAACAAATCATCAATACATCACAATGTAACACGATTAAATGTAACATTCGATGTCGATTTTGACTTCGATTATCCATACAGCCATTAGTATCGATAGTATCGATTACGATGGAGACCATGAGTACCTAGTAGCATTGTGTCAACTGCCATTTCATGCACTTTCATCTGATTCTGTAGTTTGAACATTTCCAACTGAAACGTCATTTCGTTCATTGGCGCTTGCTCCGACACCTTAGCGGGAACACACTTAACATGCATACCATAGTTACAATCGGACGAACAATGGTACATGCAGTTGCTTTTTGCGATCGCGCCTCTACAAACGTCGCATTCAAACGACTCATATGGATACACATAAAGTAATGAAAGCGTGTGAGGGTGGTCTTCGCGACGCACGCTTTCTGGCAAAGTAGTGCATGTCACATGCGCATCATAGTCACAAATATCACAACGGTACAATGCACCGTTGGGATCACAACCAGTGCCACACACGTCACATAAATGTGTGCCACTAGCGTAAGGTGCCTTGGGGAGATATTTCAACTGGTGGTTCGGGTGTGATTTGAGTTTGATCTGATTAGGTGGAGGGGTCGAGGGTATAGGGTTTAAGGTATTGTAAGCACAATGGATATGGAGATCAAATTCACAATGGGAACAACAAAAACAAAAACCCGAACCGGTTTTGTTACACTCGCTACAAATGAAAGAGCCCGATGAGTATGTCGGGGATGGGAATAGGGAGAGGGGGTGATCGGGGTGTGACGGATGGGTCAATGAACGTGATGCGTTGAAGCATCGGTCGTGAAGGAAGAATTTGCATGCGCGACACGAGTAGACTGGGGTGCCTGTACAAGGAAAGTTGCAACCGGTACAAGTGAGTTGTGCACCTTCCAAGCTTTTGTGGAAGGAAAGAGTGTGTGGGTGGCTAAAGTGCTTGTGGCGATCCATATTTGTTAAGTTGAAATATGTGGTCACAAGTTATAAGTTATAAATAAGCCCAAGATATCAATAAAAAAAGATACTCTGAAAAGTCGTCGAAGACTTTGTTAAGCTCCCTCCACTGGTCTCGGCCTGTTTCTTACAGAGCAAAGTCAAATTAGAACTTGCAAAATCACAAGGGAATATAATCTTATACATTATACACTTGTATATAAAAACTATATATATGGCTATCCAGTATGGGAGTGTGAAACTGCCATGTAGCCTACGTAGTGCATGTCAAATTGTCAATGGTGTAGTAGGGCCGGGTTACATTACGCTCACATGGGTTTCAATAACGCAGGGTATGGTATTCCACTTTCGATTACCAAGAAATATGGAACGTGTTTACACCTACAAGCTGCTCCACTTGGTTCTTTAACCACCTTATCTACGCCAAACAACCACGTCTCCGCAATGTAAGATACTCTGTTCAAGCTTGAAAAAAATATGCCCTTTCGTAATGTTTTATTATATATTATTTAAAAAATAAGCAAATTAGTATTCTACTGCCTATTTTTTTGGCTTGTAGATCACCAATGTACGTTAAATGTACATGTACGTTATAAACTGAATATAATTAATACACTGAAAAACTAAATAAATAACCATTTTTTTTTGTTATACTATCATTCAATTTTCAATACTTGTCAAGTTACATCAAAACAGAAGGTAGACGAGCAACAAGCTGCGTCACCCATTTCTGAATTGCAAACCCTAATCTACCAAAGATAAAACCTCGTTCCCCTGAGGTTGAGCAATTGTTGTGGATGACCCGTTGGACCCTGGTCAGGAATTGGATAGCTTCTGGCGCTAGGGAGCCAAATGTGTCAAAGGCAAAAGGTACAAAAACATGTTGGTTCTCTACACAAGCTTTAGCATGCTTATCAACTTTCTTCGATTCTGCCTTTCTTACTGCTTGTCCAGTTATAAACCCGTTTTCCCCCTAGCCTAGCCGAAGACGAGCAGATCCGCTGGACGTAGAGTAGATCTCCCTTCCAAAGGGTCGGTAAGGAAATTCACAGGAGCCTCTTTCTTAGCCGAAATCCCAGCTCTTCTCAGGTTGTCCCACAAAACATCTCGCACCCAGTCATGTCGATATTTGAACCCAGGTCCCAAAATTAATTAACCATTTTTTTGCAAAAACGATGGTAGATTTTTTTAACTAACCGAATATACAGGTTAAGGGTTACGAGATAACCAATCACCTCGTCTCGGTTTACGTACACTTTAGTATTCTATTATTTTCAAATGTATAAAAAAATACACTAAACTATACGGTATGTGTTGTGGACACAAATTCCTCTGCTCTCTTCGACTTTGTAAATTATTAGGCTCTCTTGGACTTCAAATATTATTAGGCACAACCGCACAAGAGTGCTAATATGATCGTTTATTTTGCATAAATCAGGAATTGGTTCATAACCGGAATCAGATATTCATTTTCCTTAAAAGCTTGGACAGTTAGTAAAACACCGGCCGTGGCAGATAGAATCAGATTTTCAAAACTACCGTAAAAACTTGGACAGTTAGTAAAACACGAGCCATGGCAGATAGAATCAGATATTCATTTTCTTTCCCGTCCACCAAGCGAAAATATTAAATTTGTGATAATCTTAGGTTGACATGGTACCAAACGAGTTCACTTGTTGGGGTGTCACCCCTTTGACGTTTATTGGTCTCATCTCAAACAACATTCAACATAGTCATAATTGGGTCATGTATCTAGTAGACTAGTAGGTTTACCCGTGCAAGAGTTGAGTTTGTTTGAGGAGGTTGTTGACTTTGGAATTGGTGGGTGGGTTTTGATTGGTTGGGGCATTTAAATTTTTTTAAATTAAAAAAAAAATAGTTTATAGCATGGGTAGGTGCCGTCAGTGTTTACTAGCTAATGGGTACTTTGAGTCAAATTTTACATGGCGGGTATTTGTTGGTTGAGGCTAGGGCTCAAACCCTTGAGCATGGTTGTAAAAGTCGCTAGGTGCTCCCTATTCAGATTTGAGAGTAATTGGGAAGTACTCAGCCTAGGAGGAGATTACTCACGGAGTAATTAGCCTAGAGGAAGAGTACTTGGGCCTCAACAGCCTACCTTATAGCGAGTACTCGAAGCAATGGAATAGAAAAAGAAATAAAATAAATCATTATATTCTTCCGACTTGTTTGGTTACCATGTAGGAATAGAATAAATCATTATTTTGTGTTGTTTGGTAGCAAGGAAAAGACAAAGGAATAAATTAAATTGTTGGCAAGTGAAGGTGGTAGTGGTGGGTGGTATTGGTGGCGGCGGCGGTGGGTGGTGGTGGCGGTGGTGCCGCTGGGTGGTGGTGGGTGGTAGAGGTGGCGGTGGCCAGAAGTGGGTGGCAGCAGTGGTGGTTAATGGTGGCGCTGGTGGGTGGGTGGCGGCAGTGGTGGTCGGTGGTGGTGGGAGGGTGGTAGAGGTGATGTAGAGTGAAAAAGGGAATGGAATTGAATGTAAAAAGACAAGGTTGGATGGAATGAATTTGAGATGTTTTAGAGGGAATGAAATGGACAAGGTAATAGGTGATTCCGTTGCATTGACCAACCAAATACCTATTTTTTCATTTCCTTGGTTAATTCTATTAAGTCTCTCATTCCTGCATATCATATCAGATACCTAGTTTTGATCCGGTATTAGGGTATCAACATTCAATCAAGTATACAACTAGCACTTAAATATACGATTAATTTTTCAAGCATTACCATTCAACAAATGATTTAAACATTTAAGTGTAAAGGTTCAAAAAGGCACACAAACCTAAAACAAATGGAGAAATAGGCGATGTGTGCGAATTGCAAAAGCTAGAGACAGATAGCCGAGAGCGAATTGCAAAGGCCAGAGACAGACAACCACGAGAGTTAGGGACAGATGTAGAGATAGGTTAGGGATAGTTCGCGCTACTCCTCAACTTTGTTGGCGGAGTGTAAAATTAGTGCAAAAAAATTTGCTTTATGTATTAGGATACATCTCTGAGCAAATATTTGGATACCCTAAGTCCATTTTTTTTTGGCTATCCCTAAACTTTTCTCTATATCCGCCACTCATGAGTGGACCGTGGAAGCAGTTGTTAGTCAAGAGTAGTCTCGCTTGCGAAGTTGCAGGTGAACACTTTAATGAGCTCAAACAACAATGGGAAAATTAGGTTTTGGAAAGGAGTCAGCTGATTGAAAGAGATTTTAGGGAAACTGGATGAATAGTTAAACAGTGAATAATTTGGCATCTGAGTGAAATGATAGGTGTGTTATTTTACTTATTTATTAATGACAAAATGATGTAATATTAATTTCTGTCTAGAAGGAAAAAAAAAAGAAACATGGCTATTGGTCCAAATTCAAGACATCAACAAATAAAAATTTAGCATTACGACAACTTTGAGTCTTTGACATTATGTGGCCCAATAATTACAGAAAACCCAAATCTCAAATCAGGAGTGAACAAATGGGCCTAGGCCTTTTTGGGACTGGTCCAGTCCGGCCTAAGTCAGACCCATTTCAGGACATAATATATTGTTCAGAGCTGTTCATAGGCCCGTCCAAGCCTCATGACTAGATAAATTTTAACGCTACTTATTTTTTACAGTCACAAAGTATTTGAATTTTTTTTGTTCATGTATATTTAATGAGAAAATATAAAACACAATAGTGTTTATCATGCGTTGTATACGTGAGTTGGAAATTGAGACGCGTGTCATTCTTTATTTTTTTTTATAACGTACGTGATTATGTATATAACATGCGTAATTAGGGATTTGAACAACCCATCGTCTCCTCATCTATCTCTATGTTTGTCTCTCTAGATAATTAGGGTTTGGAATAACCCAACTTATCAAGTTCTAACAATTCATAAAGATAATTTAGTTAGTAAGAACTACACCAGCAAACCTAGATTCTAATTCTAATCCTAAGTTTCAACTTCCAGTTTTGATGGTCTCCTTTATGCTTTTAACCTCACCAATTGTTGTTGTAATACAATTAAATTGACTGTCAAAAGTAAATGATATTGACCTTATACCTAACAATTGTCAAAAGACTGTCAAAAGTAAATGATATTGACCTTATACCTAACAACTGTCAAAAGGTTTTGCCATTGTTTTGGTAAAATTTTAATCACCCACCCCCCCTTAGTCATATTGGACTATAAAATGCCATTTCATGTTACATTCCTATGAGAAAAAGAAGAGAAATATATAGTTGCAACTAGTAATGGTAACACATACTAAGGTGGTTTTAATGGCATCTAATTATACATAGAAATACAGACTTGCAGTAGTAGCTCATCAAACTTGAACATCATCATCATACCCAAAAGAAAGAATTCCGAAACAGCATTTCATTAATCGAAACTCTTCAACATATACAGTTGAATATGCACATCATGCGTCTCAAACTTTTATCCAGATTCAAAAACTAAAGAAACAACAACATTTAGATCAGACAAAATACTACACAACCAACAATATCCTAAACAGACCTTACCTTTCTCTTTTATCACTTGATCAGAAACTTCTAAAGGGATCTTCCCTTGGTCTTTTTAGTACTTGATCGAGTTGCGTATGCTCCAGTTCCACCCTTATCATCTTTCTCATCATCATCTCTGTCTCTCCGCCTCTTGAGTCTTTCTTTACTTTCCACAACAAGTCTTTTCAACTCTTTCCCTTTTCGCTTCTTACCCCTCTTTCCCTTTGTTGGTTTAGCATCAACATCCATCACCCCTTTGTCACGCGATCTTAAAGAATAAGAGCTCTTAACCACAGTTTCTCTCTTTTTTCCCTTGCTTCTTTCAGAACCAGTCAGTGCTTTTCCTTTGGATGCATTAGCAGAAGCGTCAACGACGGTCGTGCTTCTTACTTCGTTAATCACAATACCACCAGTCTTGTTGGTTATCTGTTCCAGATCAGAGTCCGATGACGGTAGAGCTACTTCTTCTTCTTCCATGGGCCTCTTACCCTTTGCTTTTTCCTTCATAGCTTCAGTAATTTTTGGATCTTTTTTCTCTTCACTGTCACTGTCACTGTTTCTGTTTGGTTCCGGATCCATTTCGCTTGAATTAACCCCTAAACCTTGTTGTTTCCTGAAACAAAAACATTTGCAAGTATTTCAGTGAACCAATACAAGATCTCCAACATTACAATCCGAATAAATATACAAAAAGAAACCCAAGAAACTATAAATTATGTTATAATCTCAACTCGGGTCAAAATAATCAGACGAATAACGAATGTTCAGGAGTCTCGTAATGTGCTGAGTGAAATTAAACACATAGAATACAAATCAATTGCATTCTTCAAGACTCTGAACAAACAGCAAACAAACTATAACTCAACTCAAGTACTTTACAATGTACAGTTAAATCAACTGTGTACAACTTCATCGACATTTAACTAAGATCACTAAACGAAGAACAAGTGTATCGAAATTTGACTACCAAAAGGAGCCAATAATCTAAATATACAGTATATTTACTAGTATATACAGAAAGAAACCTAAGAACTAGAAATTATGCTATAATCTCAACTCGGATCAAAATAAATCGAGCGGATACCAAAAATTTCAGGTATCTCATAATGTGCTGAATGAAATCAAACACAAAGAATATCAGTCAATTGCATTTTTCAAGACCATGAACAAACAGAAAATAATTTTGTTAAATCAGTTGTAGACAAATTCATACAAAATTAGACAAAATTATACAAAAATAGCCTAAAAGAAAGTAACAATCGTGTTAAAATCTCAACTAACAATTTCAGGTATCTCAGAATGTGCGAATCAGATAAAACACGAAGAATATTAACGAATTAAACAGCAAATAAAGTTTAATTGAACTCAAGAACCCTAATAAAACGTCATGCAGTGAAAGCAAGAACATAATTGGGGAAAAGTGAGATTGAAGTGATGTTAAACAACTCTGATTCAAACGATTAAGATCTACTATTGTAAAACAACATCAATCGATCATATAAAAGAGGATTAAACATGTAACGGTATACAGATTCACGTAAAATTAGATAATCGAATCGATGATAACAAGACGAACACTGTAAACAGATGAGAAATTGTATAAGAGTTGAGAAGATGATCGAGATAAGAGTTACCTAAGAATGGCGGAATGAGTGTTGTTGCAGGTGAGACGATGAACTGAAAAACGGTTATGATTGTTTGATTTATAACAGAAATTGTTATGACCGAATGAAGCTTTTTATAGGGAGAAGAAGTAAGAAGGCGGGAATTTGTTTTGTACACGTGGAGTCATGCCATTGGAGGTTGAGGTATACACGTGGTATTATAAGTAACCGTTTCTAATTATAAATGATTTATTTATGGTTTGTGGCATGAATATGATTTATTTACAGACTCTGTGTGTGTGGGCACGTTTCCTTTTGAACGATAGTATACATATTATGTGAAATTCTCTAATCCTCTCTCTATAAATTAATTTCCATCATGTTATGACATAGGCAATATCGGGACGGGTAGCTTGCAAGTAAATAAGTTTGTCGATCAACCGTGGCGTCTATATGTGGGTCGTCATCTCGTTTGTCAATTTTTAGATTTTGTTCTATGGGAAAGGAACTTGGACGGCGCCCTATCATTCCAGTTTCTTTCAAAAGGTTAAGAGTGTACTTGCGTTGACTTAAGACCATACCTTGTTTTGTTCGTGCCACTTCAATGCCAAGAAAATAATTTAAGGGCCCAAGGTCTTTAATACTAAATTGTTGGTCAAGAAAGTGCTTTGTTTCCTGAATTTTGCTTAAGGCTCCCACGAGAATGACATCGTCCACATAAATTAACGCGGCGAAAAAAACGTCTTTTTCTTTGAATAGGAACAACGAATAGTCCGCCTTAGATTGCTTGAAACCAAGACTTCGAAGAGAGGTAGTGAACTTTTGGTACCGGTTTCTTTACGCTTGCTTCAGCCCATAGAGCGATTTTCTGAGTTTGCAAACGCGGTTATCATCAAGTTTCCCATAACTTTGAGGAATCTTCGTGTAAACATCCTCATATATGTCTCCATGGAGAAAAGAAAAGCGTTGTTGACATCCAACTAGTGAACGTGCCATTCTTTTTTAACCGCAACAGCCAGAAGGGCTCGAACAGTAGTTAATTTTGAAACTGGCGCAAAAGTGTCATGGAAGTCCATTCCTTCCATTTGCGTGAACCCTTTAGCTACCAGGCGAGCCTTGTATCTTTCTATTTCTCCGCTCGACTTGAACTTTATTTTATAAACCCACTTTTAATCTATGGCACGTTTTCTTTTTGGTAATTCTTCAAGGGTCTAGATTCCATTTGTTTTGAGTGCCTGTATTTCCCTTGTCATTGCTTCCACCCATTTAGGCTCTTGTACAACTTGCCGGAAATGTTTAGGCTCATTGTTTGAAACAATGGCCGAAAAAAGCTTTGTGTGAGTTAGTAAATTTCATATGAAATATAATGTGCCAAAGGATGTACGGCCGAGGGCTTATGATTGGATGTGGAAGGAGTGTGTTTGTGATCTAAAGATGTGAGTGTAACACCCCAAAAATATAAAACTTTATATTTTATTATAAAGTATTAATCAAACAAGAACCGACTAGCTAGGAGCCCATAACCCCGTTAGCTACAAGTCTTGAAATAACTCATAATAAGGTTAAAACACTTAAAATTTATAGTTAAATGATAAGTGAGGGACCAAACAAGTCAAAACTGAAAGTTAAATGCTGAAATAGTAAAGAAAACACACCAACCACACACTTGTGGGTGTGTATCGATCGAACAGAAGGAGGGGCGACCAGGAGCTTTCTCCAAACCCTAGTTTCACACAAAATCCACAAAATTGAAGCCCCTAATTCGCTCTAAATCAAGTTCTAAACACAAATTAGTGATCACCTAGTTGAAGGGATCATAAGGTATGTAAAATCTTGATGTTTTGTTTCACCTTAAATTCTAGGTTAATTAAGAAGAACTGAAATTGAGCTTGATTAGGTCTTGCATGGGTGAAATTAGAAGTAATATGGTGTCTAGGGACAAACCCTAGATGGTTTCTTATCAAAATCTTGCATAAAGTTTGTAGGGTTTATAATCACCAATGTAGGTGACTAATAAGTTTGTAGAAACTTGATGAACACTAGGATTTTGATTCTTGTTCTAGTGTAATATGAAATTATGAGATAATTTCTGAAATATTGATGTTGAAATATGCGTATAGTCGCCTAATTGAAGTTGATTTAGATAAGATAACGAGTCATGCACTTGGAATTGATTATGTGAAAATCTGGCCCGCTAGGTGTTTGTACAAATGCCTAAATGGGGATTTATATGTTAAAAATCGGATGAAAACGCATAATCGACTACTATGACAAATTATGTGTTTATAATTACAAAAGAGTTCTAAATCAATTGTAAATTGAACTCTCTAGGCAAGGAGACCGGATCGTCAAGCGGACAAGCCGGAGGGAATACGCGTGGGGAAGGTGTGCTTTAAAGGTACGCGACTTATAATTTCGCTACATTATGTTTAATTGTTGGTTTTACGTTGTTGTATTGAAAATTGGTAAACAAGAAAAACCACTAAGTCACGGAAGTGACAAAGTGCATTGGACAAGTAAAACGGGTCAAAACATGAGTTAGAAATAGAGTTTGGATGTGTCTAGCAATGGGTATACCCATTGGGCATCCAAACGGGTCAAAACAAGTTGTGTTACAAACGTAGTAACTAATACCCATCACTATTGATTGGTTATGTATCGAGCATAGGTCGTGTAACGGACACGCAAATCCGTTGCAAAAGCATGAACCCTTGTAGAGGGATTATAGTCCGGAACATTCACTTGTCGAATGATTCCGAAAGGCATGGTCAAATCCTTGAAAATAAGCATGATGGTTATTGCACAAGCAACCCTCGGGAGGGGAGCAAAAGCTCACACTTGGTAAACGTAGAAACGGGTGCATTGACCTGAAGTTTATATGATAATATTACATGTTAGTGAACTTGTAAACAAATGGGTCAATTAAACAAGTGACAAATTATAGAACAACTGTTTTGAAATGATATTTTTATGCAAAACGTGTTGATAAACACGTCCGTAATTAAATTACGGTCGTGTAGGAAAATGAATCAGTTAAATCGGACTTACGGATCCAAAGTTATGACCTTTTGAAGTTGAGCATAGTGAAAATCCGGAGCTGGCAGAAAATGCAGGTCCAGAAACTGGACCTGCTGGAAAACGTGGTCCCCCGCGCCACGCGACGGGGGTAAGCAATTCTGGCGCGACACGCGGGGCCTCCCGCGACACGCGACAGGGTAAAAGCTGAATTTTTATTTTATTTTCGATGGTTCGATACTAGAACTCGTTTACAAGTGTTGTATTTATGTCATATCTAACTTTTTAAGTGGTTTTGACTCTAGGTACTAATGGGGGTGCTCCCGGATGGTGATCAAGCATGTTGCAAGAACCGAACACATATTTTGAATGCTTCCGCGTTAATCTAATCTTGTCTAGACGATGTTTTTGATGTAAATGACTTGCTAATCATGTGATCAATGTTTTAAGCTAGTTAGTAGTTTACTAGTAGGTGTTATTAAAAACTCGTTTTGTACTTATTATCAATGTGTATGGTCTTTAAACATGAAAACTTTTTGTAAACTCAGATTTTAGTATGAAATTCATGTAAATCATTATTAAATCCCGTCCTTTTATTAAGGGTCTTACAAGTTGGTAATCAGAGCTCAAGGTTGTCAATAAAGTGTTCGGTTCAAGTTTGATCAAGCATCCGGTAAGAGTTAATCGTTTTAAGTAGATTTAGAGAATATAGAAATAAATCATGAACAAATATGCATGAAAAGAGTGTGTAAGCTCACTCAAACACAGGAAATGCATGAAACAAGAACGGTTGAATCAAGTTATGAACTTGATTAAATCAAAACAAGTAAATCACATGTTATAAATGAAATGTTTAACAATTATTGTAAACATTCAGTAATAGAGATGGCGGATGGAGGTAATGCTGACGCGGTGCCAAGAGTCACCGAACAAATGAGAGAAGTGATTGCCGACGAGGTTGGAAAGGCAATCGAAAATACTTTGTCGGGCTTTATTGATAAAATTCAAAACACGGTTCTTTCGATAGTAGACGAGAGAATCAAGAAATTGGAAGATAGTTCTAATCTAGTAAAGGAAAAGCCCGGAGGACGAAAGCCTTGTTCATACAAGGAATTCATGGTGTGTAAACCGCCAATATATAATGGGGAGGTAGACCCAATAGTGTGCCAACGATGGCTAAGCGATATTGAAGGGGTATTCGAGAGGACCCATTGTGATGAAGATGACTACGTAGCCTATGGTACGGGTCAATTAAGGGGTTAAGCGAAAGATTGGTGGGATAACAAAAAGAGAGAAATTGGTACCGAAGCAGCTAAGATCATGACATGGGAGGAGTTTAAGATGTCGTTTCTTAAACATCATAGCCCTAAGGCGGTCGTTAACAGAATCAAGGAAGAGTTCATGCAACTTAGGCACAAGGGCGAGACCATAGACAAGATTATGGCGACGTTTATGGATAAGATTAAGTTTTGCAATGAATTGGTAACGAATGAAGAACAAAAGATATACTACTACTATAACATGTTGAGCGCCGAGTATATGGAGTTTATGACTCCTTCAAAATACGAGACCTTTACCGAGATCATAAATGTTGCTCGGGAACGGGAAATTGAACTGAAAAAGCAAGTTGAACGGGGCGAATGAAGGGCACATGATGTTAATCCAAGCCCTAGCAAGAAAGCGCGAACGAATAAAATAGGGAAGAAATCGGATGTAAAAGGCGGGTTGCCAAGTTGCAAAATATGCGGAAAAGGCCATAAGGGCGAATGCCGCTTCAAGGATAAACCTTGTCCCATATGTCGGAAGACGAGACACATGGCTACATCATGCCCAGAGAAAGTGACGGTTTGCTACAATTGTTATCGACCGGGTCACAAGAAGTCGGAATGCCCAGAGCTGGTTGGAAAGAAAGATGGGCAAGACACGAAAGGTGAAGCCCCAAAAGCGAAGCAAGATCTTTCCAATTGACTGGCGCTGAAGCAAGAGTTGAACCTGAAGTGGTCTCAGGTATCTTTCCAAACGCTCAAAGAAAAGTTAACTCACGCTCCGGTGTTAACATTACCGGAAGGAGTCGACGACATGGTGGTTTACTCGGATGCGTCGCATTCGGGGCTCGGATGTGTTTTAATGCAACGAGGCAAGGTTATCGCCTATGCCTCGAGGCAATTGAAGATCCATGAAAAGAAATACCCGACTCACGACTTGGAGCTGGCAGCAGTAGTGTTTGCCTTAAAAATATGGAGACATTACTTGTATGGGGTAAAATGTACAATCTTTACCGACCATAAAAGTTTGAAATATTTTTTCGACCAAAAGGAAGTAAACATGAGACAAAGGCGGTGGTTGGAAACGGTCAAGGATTACGATTGTGAAATACACTACCACCCCGGGAAAGCCAATGTAGTGGCTGATGCGTTGAGCCGAAAGGCAGATTATGCCCCGATACGAGTACAATCATTGTAGCTCATTGTGACCTCGGGCTTACTTGAACAAATCCGAGGAGCACAAGATGAAGCAGTAAAGACGGAAAACTAGAGAAAGGAAAGGATTGTTGGCCAAGTTAAAGATCTCGAAGTAGGCAACCACGGTTTGAAAACACGTTTCAATAGAATTTGGGTTCCTAACACATGTGGAGTTAAAAAGCTTCTACTCGATGAAGCTCACAAGTCCCGTTATTCCATTCATTCGGGAGCGACCAAGATGTATAATGACTTAAAACAAAACTATTGGTGGCCCGGAATGAAAAGAGATGATGTGAAATACGGGGAAAAATGTTTGACATGTCTACAAGTCAAGGCGGAGCACCAAAAACCATACGGTAAACTCCAACCGTTAGAAATCCCGGTTTGGAAATGGGAACATATTACGATGGACCTATTAACCAAACTACCAAAGACGAACCGTGGTTTTAATGCTATATGGGTAGTGGTGGATAGATTGACGAAAAGTGCCCACTTCATTCCGATTCGTAGGGGTGTTCAAAAAACTCGTGGCTCGCAGCTCGCTCGAAACTCGCTCGAAAAAAGCTCGAAGAAAGCTCGGCTCAAAATTGGCTCGGTAGTTAACGAGCCAGCTCGGCTCGGCTCGGTTCGTAAACGAGCCGAGCTCGAGCTTGGTCTGGCTCGGCTCGTAAGCTCGTGAGCTGGCTCGATAAGGTTTACATCCTTCATTTTTTATCCCACATCGCTTAGAAAAAACAAAAAGTAACGGAGTATTTCCCCTATAAAAGAAGGTAAAGACAATATACAAAGGGAATTAACTATTTTTACTTCCATATTTAGCCATATGGTTAAATTAAATGGCAATAATGGCCCTTAGTCTATGAAAAAATTCATTTTTAAGTAGTAAATTTTGCGGCTTTTTGTTAGTTCGAGCTGGATCGAGCCGAGCTAGCTCGAATTCTAATCTAGTCGAGCTTGAGCCGAGCCAGCTCGAATCGAGTTCGAGCAGAGCTCGAGCTGGGTCTAGCTCGGCTCGACTCGGCTCGTTTACAGCCCTACCGATTCGTGAGACTTATACGTCAGAAAAGATGTCAGAAGTTTACACTAATGAGATAATAGCACGCCATGGAGTACCGGTATCCATTGTGTCCGATAGGGATACCCGGTTCACTTCAAATTTCTGGCGAGATTTCCAAGAGCAAATGGGAACCAAATTGTTCATCAGCACTGCGTACCATCCACAAACGGATGGACAGAGTGATAGAACAATACAAACGTTGGAAGACATGCTACGGGCATGTATAATCGACTTTGGAGGCAGTTGGGATGTCTATCTACCCTTAGTCGAGTTTTCATATAATAACAGCTACCATGCTAGTATTGGGATGGCACCGTACGAAATGCTCTATGGTAGGAAATGCCGAACCCCTGTATGTTGGGGAGAAGTGGGTCCACGTGAACTCGCCCACCAAGATATAGTACGAGCCACTAATGAAAAGATTGATGTGGTTCGGGCACACTTGAAAGTGGCTCAAGATAGACAAAAGTCGTATGCTGACAAAAGGAGGAGACCGATCGAGTTCCAGGTTGGCGACAAAGTCATGCTCAAAGTATCCCCATGGAAGGGGGTTATCCGGTTTAGAAAGAGAGGAAAATTGAGCCCGAGATTTATCGGGCCGTTTGCGATTGCTGAACGAATAGGAAAGGTAGCTTACCGCCTTGAACTACCAGGGGAACTAAGCGGAATTCATAGCACATTTCATGTGTCACATTTTCGGAAATGTCTAGCGGATGAGACAACTTATATCCACTACGACGACATCGAGGTGGATGACAGACTAAACTATGTGGTAAAGCACATTGCGATTTTGGATCATAAGGTAAAAACCTTAAGGAATAAAGAGATCAATCAAGTAAAGGTTAAATGGGAACACAAGAAGGGTTCGGATACCACATGGGAATCCGAAGAGGAGATGCAATGACTCTACCCTACATTATTTGGTACGTGATTCGGTTTCGGGGACGAAACCCCTTTTAAGGGGGGGGGGGGTGGACTTGTAACACCCCAAAAATATAACACTTTATATTTTATTATAAAGTATTAATCAAACAAGAACCGACTAGCTAGGAGCCCATAACCCCGTTAGCTACAAGTCTTGAAATAACTCATAATAAGGTTAAAACACTTAAAATTTATAGTTAAATGATAAGTGAGGGACCAAACAAGTCAAAACTGAAAGATAAATGCTAAAATAGTAAACAAAACACACCAACCACACACTTGTGGGTGTGTATCGATCGAACAGAAGGAGGGGTGACCAGGAGCTTTCTCCAAACCCAAGTTTCACACAAAATCCACAAAATTGAAGCCCCTAATTCGCTCTAAATCAAGTTCTAAACACAAATTAGTGATCACCTAGTTGAAGGGATCATAAGGTATGTAAAATCTTGATGTTTTGTGTCACACCCCTATATAACCACATGTCACCGGTGGGCTCTGTGGGGGAGTATCGTGACGTAGTTGATATCGTCATAGTCAAACAACACAAATTATAATGCACAGCGGAAGCAATAAAATAGATTTATTTCAACCAAACATAATGTAATATCCAAGTGTCACATAGTAGCTGAAATAGATCCACGGGCGGATCGAAATAAAAAGGAGAAAATTGTTCAACAGATAATGGCATCCAAGTTTGCGAAACTCTAACGATGCTAAGGAGTAGCCAGCCTATTTCGTGTAGAACCTGCACTTAATCTTTTTGGGGAAAATACGTCAGTTTACACTGGTAAATACAATTTAACTGACTCATTTTGAAAACATTTAAAAATTTATTTGAATGCACATGGCACAAAACTTTTTTATAACTTGGGATAATTAATCAAATCTAATCTTGTAAAAGAATTACATGTTTGTTATGCGTTTAGTCGCCCGGTTCGTGCCGGGTTTAAGATTAATAGACACACCACATAGTATAAATCCGCGGCGGGAAGCCAACGGTTATACTTTAATAAATATGGACACATTGTCGGGTGTACGCCTACACCCGCGTGTCAAGGTCGTGGCCATTTCGTAAAATGATGCCAAGGATATCCGGGACATGGTCATTAAACTC
This sequence comes from Helianthus annuus, assembly GCF_002127325.2. Classification (NCBI taxonomy): domain Eukaryota; kingdom Viridiplantae; phylum Streptophyta; class Magnoliopsida; order Asterales; family Asteraceae; genus Helianthus; species Helianthus annuus. The sequence continues at coordinate 6,402,317 of NC_035437.2, forward strand.
CCAAAGGCGTAAAACAAACAAAACGAATTTTTAAACGGGTCACATTGATAATACTCAACTACTAATGAGTTAAGGTCAATTGCCCGACCAAGCGGTATTTTATATACCGTACCCCAAGCCTGTATAAGGGAAAATAAGTTAAAAGTATTTACCTGAGCAAGTATAAACCACAATAAGCAAATGCAAGTGTCTTTTACTGGGTCTCCTATTCTGGAACGAAGGTTTATAATAACCTATTAGAATCCTAACGGGTCTTTAATATAGCCTAAGCTTAGACCGGTTAGTTTCGAATGATAAACACGGTTTAATCACATGGAAGGCGAAAACCGGAAAGGAATGTGATTTAGGCCCAACAAGTCTGGAGACTTGTTTAATATGGGTAAACTAAACACATTCTGGATTTTGAGACAAAGATGATATGGTTTGACCCGTTTCGGCTAATACGCGTAAACTAGTTATATAAGCCGATCCGAACGCGAAAGTGCGTAACGGGTAACCATATAAATCATATACAAGTTTCCTGAGATTATATGCACCAAATATGTTGTGATATCAGTAAGATATGTCCTATTATGCCCCAAATGATTTTAAACTCAAATTATGCCTCAAAAGGGCATTTTGGTCATTTTAAAGGGTATAAAAGAGTTGAATTAGTCATCTGAGTTATATATCTGAATAAATCAGTATATATACTTAGTTTATCATGCTATAACAGTATAGTATCAAATATATGTGAATTTTATTAATTATAGCCATATTATGCACCGAAAGGGCATTTTGGTAAATTTCACATAAGCCTAAAAGGTCAAAACTGGAAATCTGAGTTTCAAACTTTAGTTTACTATTATAATATAAAATTTTACTCAATATATATCAGTAGGTATTGACTCTTATATATGTAAACTAGTTCTGACGCATACTATGTCGTAAAAATGCCTAAAAAGGCGATTTGGAGCCAATTCCCGGTTTTCAAAGAAAAACTGATATTTTTATAATTCCAGAAGGCTCAAATTAATATATTTATCATAATAAATCAGTAGAAAAAGGTTTGAGGTCAAAAGGATTTATAAAACTTATTTTATAGCCTAAAAGGGCATAACCGGCAATAACCGAATTAAGCTTAGAACTCTAAGTTATGCTCAGCCTAAAATTATATAAAAATCTCTAAAAATCCCAAAATATTATTATATATCAGTGGGTATAAGGCTTTGATATAAAATTTGGGTTTAGGTGGGTTATATGGTAATTACGCTAATTAATCACTTAGAAAGCTTCTAATTACGCTAATGAACAAAACTCTAATTCTAGACCTCAAACTGATGTCAAATTCTAGGTATAAGTTTATAATTCAGTAACTAAGATGTCTACCCTTTTACATTTTCAAAAATCACATTTTATGGACATTTGGGCATAATGGTCAACATATGGGCATTTAACGGAAACATGTATGTGAATAAGATATCTAATGAACCAAGTTGTATAATCATAGGGGGATATACTAACATGTAAATAGGTCCAAAAGAAGCTCTAAGGTAATCCTAAACTTGACTAAAACGGGTCAGAACTGAAAGTCAAAGCGAAAGTCAAACTATGCGACTTTCGGTTCCAAACCGGGTCTAAACAGAAAATTGTCGAGTTGAACATGTTGGGACATGTTCTTACATTAGTTACCAAGTTATATTAATGATCAAACAGGTTGCATGTATCCTATATTGCTAATTATGAGTTAATTTGGATTTAATCATTCTGTTGACTTTTTAAAGTATACTTTGACTCGACAATTAACATGGTTAGAGTGAGAATCTGGAAATACCCTTTTAAGGGTTTGTTACCCACATAATTACCTACTTATAGGTACTTTTAATTCGAGATTTGACTGAGTAATTATGGACTAATCTCGAAGTCAAACCTTAATTACGATAGTTTGACTTTTAGCTAATTAACTAAGCTAAAATGGATTAAGGATGATTAGGATCACTTACAATGGTCCTAAATAGGATTAGAGACTTAAGGGAATCTTGGTTGTTGTCCAGAGAAGCTCCAAGGTGCTTGAACAAAAATGCAAGTGAGCAAGTCCAAATGATCACAACTCAAGCTCCTTATATAGTGAACCTCATGGCTCAAGATCATGCCAAGTGACCCTACAACTGATGTGAGATGGTTCCAGGTGCCCCTATGTGGCTAAATACTGCCTAGCAAGTCCCTGGTTTCGAAAACCATCCATTTAAGTCGGTGTACCAGGCTGAACAGGCAGCTGTCTAAAACCTGCTGCCAGAGACAGCCTTACGGACCGTAAGCCTGGGACCTTGCAGTCCGTATGCTCCTCTTGCGGACCGTAAGATTGAACTTTTACGGTCCGTAACCTACCCTTGCTGAAATCACCCAGGTACCCTCCTTACGGACCGTAAGCTTTAAGCCATACGGTCTGTAACCGATGGCCAGAAGCCAAAAATTTGCAAACTTCCAAGAATTGACCATGCAATCTCACAAGTCCGAATGTCATGACATCTTTTTCAGTTGTGGGTCCTCTTTGCTCAGCCATTGCATGTTTGAATGATCCTTACATGCTTTCACTCCATTTTGGATTTTTGTGGGAGGTTAAAGTGACAGAAATACCAAGAACAAGTCTTGGATTCTCAATATAGTTGAACAAGACTTATTAAACTTATTTCAACTTCTTTTTAAATCCAGAATTTAAATTAGAGTTTTTGTAGAAATATTCCTAAAGACCCAATTTCCATATACAGGATGGAATTTTTATTTATTTAGAAAACAACCGGTTAATATATAAGATGCTTATCAGACGATTTAAGGATCTTGGGATTTATAAATTTGGGTCGCTCAGAGGTGTTTTAATAACATGTCGCCCTTGGGTCGTTCAGAGGTATTTTTAGTAACATGACGCCCTCTTTAAAATCCTACCATACATCTTTTTATTTGATCCGAGTTCCTGACACATTTGTCTCCAATCACACGTGTCTTTATTTTATTGGGCAGGAATTTTCGAGGTGTTACATCCTCACCCCCTTAAAAGAAATCTCGACCTCGAGATTTACTGAAATAATTGAGGGTATTTTTCTTTCATTGAGGACTCTAACTCCCACGTATAATCGGGACCTCTGCGGGATCCCATTTGACCTTGACAATAGGCACGTGCTTCCTTCGAAGTTTCTTTACCTGTCGATCCTCAATCGACACAGGTTTTTCCACAAACTTCAAGCTCTCATCTATATGCACATCTATGTGTGGTATGACTAGTGATTCATCAGCTAGACATTTCTTCAGATTGCAGATGTGGAACACATTGTGAATACCACTGAGCTCTTCAGGTAAGTTTAACTTATAAGCCACTGACCCAACACATTCGATGACCTCGAATGGTCCTATATACCTCGGGCTTAACTTACCTTTCTTACCAAATCGCATGACCCCCTTCCAAGGTGATACTTTGAGCAAAACTTTATCACCAACCTCGAACTTGAGGGGTTTTCGCCTTTTATCCGCATAGCTCTTCTGCCTATCTCGGACAGCTTTTAGGCGGTCACGAATCTGGACAATCTTGTCCGTCGTCTCAAAGACTAAATCGGGACCTGACCATTGAGTGTCTCCCACTTCTGCCCAACAAATGGGTGTTCTGCACTTTCTACCATATAGTGCCTCAAAAGGCGCAGCCTGAATGCTGGTATGATAGCTATTGTTATAGGAGAACTAGACCAAAGGTAGGTGCTTATCCCAGCTACCTCCTAAATCAATCACACATGCACGAAGCATGCCTTCCAAGGTCTGGATGGTACGCTCACTCTGCCCATCCGTCTGAGGATGGTAAGCTGTACTAAAATTCAATTGCGTACCCAGAGACTGTTGGAAACTCTTCCAAAAATGCGAAGTGTATCTCGTATCCCTATTAGAGATAATAGATACCGGTACTCCATGCAGAGATACGATTTTATCAACATACAGTTGGGCCAACATGTCCGAACCGTAAGTTTCCATAATGGGTAGGAAATGTGCTGACTTAGTCAGTCTATCAACTATCACCCAAATAGTATCATTTCCCTTCTGCGTCTTAGGCAACTTGGTGATGAAATCCATCGTCACCATTTCCCATTTCCAAGTGGGAATTTCAGGCTGTTGAAGCAAACCTGACGGTTTATGATGCTCAGCCTTGACTTGAGCACATGTCAGACATTTAGCTACATGGGTGGCTATAGACTTTTTCAAGCCTATCCACCAATAATTTGCCTTCACATCCTGGTACATCTTATCCCCCCCAGGATGAACGGAATATCTGGAATTGTGGGCTTCCTGAAGGATGACGTCACGAAGTCCTCCATAAACAGGAACCCATATTCTTCCATTTAATCTCAGGATTCCGTCTTTGCCATAGGATAACTGTTCTTCAGTCACTCCTAGCTTTTCATTAGGATAGTTAGCTTCTGACACAGCTTCCTTCTGTGCAGCTAACAACCTTTCATTCAGACTGTTCTTGATTTCAATGCTCTTGGCATTGATTCTTATTGGTTTCACCCTTTCTTTTCTGCTTAAGGCATCTGCGACTACATTGGCCTTGCCCGGATGGTATCTTATTTCACAGTCATAATCATTCAGGGTTTCCATCCAACGTCGCTGCCTCATGTTCAAATCCTTCTGATTGAACAGGTGCTGGAGGCTCTTGTGATCGGAATAGATCACACATTTGGTTCCATATAAGTAGTGCCTCCATAGTTTTAGTGCAAATACAACGGCACCCAACTCCAAATCATGAGTGGTGTAATTCTTTTCATGCACTTTTAATTGTCGTGAAGCGTAGGCAATGACCTTGCCTTTTTGCATTAACACACAACCCATCCCGGTGTGTAACGCATCACAGTAGACTACGAATTCATCGATTCCTTCAGGTAACGTCAACACTGGTGCGTTACTCAACTTTTGCTTCAAAATGTCGAATGACTCTTGCTGCTTAGGTCCCCAATTGAACTTGCTATTCTTGCGAGTCAGCAAAGTCAGGGGTGCTGCAATCCTTGAGAAATTTTCGATGAAGCGCCTGTAGTATCCTGCTAGACCTAGGAAACTGCGAATCTCCGTAGGCGTCTTTGGCTCCTGCCAATTCATGACAGCTTTAACCTTAGCGGGATCTACTTGGATACCATGCTCACTGACTACATGTCCAAGGAATTGGACTTCTCGTAGCCAAAATTCACATTTAGAAAATTTTGCATAGAGCTTTTCTTGATGAAGCAATTTAAGGATACATCGGAGATGCTTCTCGTGGTCAGCTTGACTTTTCGAGTATATGAGAATGTCATCGATGAAGACGATAACGAACTTATCCAAATAAGGTTTGCAGACACGATTCATGAGATCCATGAATGCGGCAGGTGCATTAGTGAGCCCAAAAGGCATCACTAGGAACTCGTAGTGACCATAACGAGTCCTAAATGCAGTCTTGTGAACATCTTCATCCTTAACTTTCAATTGATGATAGCCTGACCTTAAATCAATCTTAGAAAAGTAGCTTGCTCCTTGCAATTGATCGAACAGATCGTCGATCCTGGGCAAAGGATACCTATTCTTGATAGTAACCTTGTTAAGCTCTCGGTAATCGATACATAAACGCATCGACCCATCTTTCTTCTTGACAAATAAGATCAGTGCTCCCCAAGGAGACGAACTAGGTCTAATAAAACCTTTGGCTAGCAAATCATCTAGCTGCGTTCTCAATTCCTTCATTTCTGTTGGCGCCAATCTATACGGTGCTCTTGCAATAGGAGCTGCTCCTGGAATGATGTCGATTCTGAACTCCACTTGTCTATCTGGTGGCAAACTAGGTAGTTCTTCAGGGAAAACTTCAGGGTACTCAGAAATAACGGGGATGTCTTCAATCTTGGGCTTCTGCTCATCAATGGTCACCTGTGCCATATAAATGACACAACCCTTCTTCAAACATTTGGATGCCTTCAACATAGCCACTTGCTCAGGCAATCCATGATGTGTATCTCCCTGAATGGTAAGTGGTTCACCAGATGGGGTCTTGATCACCACTTGTTTCTTGTTGCACACAATCTGGGCTTGATTACGCGATAACCAATCCATACCCAACACTATATCGAAACCGGCTAACTTAAAGGGTAACAGGGATAAAGGAAAAGAGTGGTTCCTAATGGATATGACACATCCATCTAACACAGTCGAGACTGTTTCCATAGTCCCATCAGCTAATTCTACCACATAATTCACACTTAAGGCTTCAACAGGCAATTTTAACAACTCACAAAACTTACTATCCACAAAGGATTTGTTTGCTCCAGAATCAAATAATACTCTTGCGAAAACATCATTAATGAGAAACGTACCGGTTATGACGTTGTCGTTCTGGATGGCCTCCTGAACATTCATCTGAAAGACCCTGGCGTTGGTCTTCTTCCCATCTTCAGCCTTCTTTGCCAGTTTTGGGCAGTTGGTCTTGATATGCCCTTTTTCATTGCAACTAAAACAAGTTGCATCCTTCAACTTCTTACATTCAAGGGTCCTATGCTCAGAGGACTTGCAAATCCCACACGCCTTCGGCTGGGATTTCTGTTCATACCTGCACCTCCCAAAATGGTGCTTCTTTCAAATCTTGCACTTGGGCCTATCGCCCGACTGCTGATCACCCTTCTTGGTCCCAGACCCCTTCTTGTGGTCACGGTTCCCTCTATGCTTCTTGCTTGACCGACGTGAATTATCATCTTCACGTTTCCTTTTCTCAGAGTCAGCATTTCTCAATGATCTCTGCCTCACTGCATCCAGTGTGAGGGACAGAGATATATCCGCTACGGATCTAAATGTAGCGGGGCGAGAGGCCTTCACGCTAACTTTGATTTCTGGGGCCAAACCCCCAATGAAACGTACGATCCGTTTGGTTCCGGGGTCACGAGGTACGGAACCAATCTTGACAGGGTGTTGAAACTTATGAGATATGCCTGGCAATCCAGGTTCTTCATGACCAGTGATAGGAAATCAGATTCTATCTTTTCAACCTCATGCTGAGGGCAGTAGTTTTCTTTGTTGAGAGCAACAAATTGCTCCCATGACATGTTGTACAAGGCAACCTTTCCAGAGGCTTGGATCAAGGACCTCCACCACGCTAGGGCTTCACCCTTAAATGACTTGGATGCAAACTTTACCATATCCCTTTCAGCACAACCACTAATGTCCACAACAGTGTCCATTTCATCCAGCCAGGTCATGCAATCCACAGCGCCCTTCTCCCTAGTAAAATCTCAGGGCTTGCATGAAACGAAATACTTATACGTGCAACCCTTGGCGTGAGGTGTATCATCGAACACTATTTTCCTAGGTTGAACACTGTTCTCATTCGATGAGTGACGATCGTCATCTTTCTTGGGTTTGGGCTGAACAGAGGGTGGCTTGCTTTGAGTCCCAGAATGAGATTTTGTCTTGGAATGAGGTGTAGACAGAGTTCTACTTTGGGTCCCAGAGGACTCACTGTTCTGCCTCTCCAAGGCTTTTGTAACTGCATTATCCACTAATGCTTGAATCTCTGCTCCAGTTAACTGTATTCTGGCATTTTTATGGTTTTCCACTGGATAACTGTTCACTTCATCCGACCCAGCCATGTAGCTTCAATTGCTACATATAAATAATGGGCAAGGTTTTATATAAAGGTTTTTACAGTATTTTATATTTTATTAACCATGGTTTTAAATTGCCATTTTAGGTTAATTTGTTAGAATTTTAGGATTTTTATTATTACCCTATAATATTCAAATAATAGCACATAAGGCCTAGTCACAAGGACAATTTAATTTAATAATAAACCATGACTTTAGCACCCAAGTATTTAGGTTTGAACCATAGTTCATCACCATTTATTAACAGGGAGTCATAAGATACCACTGTTTCTAGTCCCGGAGGACATTTAATTATTGCCCACAGGCACTTCGCCCCTAAGAAGCGGTTATATAATTAAGGGAATTTAAAATTAACCCTTTATAAAGGATGGCCTGTGTGACTTTACTGATTCACAGTTTGCCAAGAATGTTAACATACTAACAGATGTTAACAATGATTGGGATCTATCATGTGGGTTCTACCATCTTGGCCATGTCTGCATCAACATAAAGGCTAGGTTTTTACCTCTAAGATTTCTTTAATAATTAACGCAGAATAGTCCTAAATTGAGATGTTAATATGGATCTTAATCTAATTACGGAACTACCATCTTGGCCTTGTTTTATGAAAACATATGGCTAGGTCTCTGTTCTTTTTAGATTTTACCATTTTAATATGATGACAGATCTTTTATTATTTTCATTTATTTCATGCTTTATGCACAATTAACAATAATAATTAAAATGAAAATTTAAACTAGAACATCTCATAAATTGTTTAAACAAGTACATCATTTGTCCTAAACGGGACTTCTACGAAAATAAATGCCCACGCAGGGGCGGAAAACAAAACAAACCCACGCAGGGGTCAACTACAAGACATGCTCACGCAGGGGCAGAATACAAAATGACAAGCCCACGCAGGGGCTGAGTACTGAAGCAAAAAGTCCACGCAGGGACATGATTACAACTAAAATAAATAAACAAAAGGTCTTCAATGACCCCTTCTTTTGGACTTCCCCTTGAGTAGGTCTGACAGACCCTTGAAGAAGCCTTGCCGCTCCCTATGGTCTTCCCGAACTTCTTGCTCAACTTGGTTCAATCTCTCGAGAACCTCCTGCTAACGCTCTGGCGGGATTAGCTGCGGCTGCGGCGGCTGTGATGGAGAGTGCAAAGCACGAGCGTTAAGTGTGTTAAATTACGTAATTTATTGTGTTTTAAGTGATTACGTGTCGCGAGTATAATAACTACGGGTTTTTATAATTCTACAGGTAAAACGCGTAATATGACGAGGTTAGAGATGATGCGAAACGTTGGAAGTTGATAAACAAGGTGAACATATATGCACATGGGAACGAATTGAGGATAATCAAAAAGAAATCAGCCGTCATATATATACATACAGATTTTGAGAATTGGAGGATCATTATTTTTAATAAAATCTCATCACATCATCATCAATATATATCATAAAAGGTCACATGAAAGGAAATTGATGGACTTGAGGATCACGTGCACATGGGAGGATTGAAAAGGAACTTTAATTGAAAATATTATCATCACATGCAAAAAAAAAAAAAAAAAAAAAAGGAAACAGTCACTTGGACTTAAGGTTTACGGTTGGAATTAGGGCCTACGGTTGACGAACATCAAATCCACACATGAAAAGAAAGCATGCACGTCATTTGTATGGTGGGCCAATTTATGGGTTTTAAAACCCTAAATGAAATTCTGATCTGTTGACAAGTGGGCTGGAGGAGTCCATCGATTGGAGGGATTGACTTTTTGGGAGGCAGCCATATAACAACTGGGATACTCACGAATTGGGAGGCAGCCACTCTACACAACTTTCGGCTCTAATCATCACTCATCATCGACCATCACATATCTCCCGCGCAATACCGAACCGATCATGACTTCATCATTCTTTCAATCTATTGAAGGTTGTGCACACGGCATGAGCGGCTAGTCGTCCCGTGACCGTCTCTGGGACTAGGGTTTATGTTTGAACGTTGGGTTGTTTATTGTTACGACTGTTTGGATTAGGATTCGAATAAACTTTCGGTTAGTCGTTCCTATTGTTTTTGTTTTGATTAAACAATATTTGATTATCGTATTCATTCTAGTTCATCAATTATTTGGTTTGTTCATCAACAACCGGGATTAAATTCTAGGATGTCATTGTTTTAAACCTTTAATCATTGAACTGGATTATGTTTATGAAATCTTAAATTGGTAATTAATTGGGTTACTATTCATTTGCATCAATCCTTCGGTTTAGATCGTGGATCATTGCAATCAAATATATTATCTGTTCATTATTTATCAAAACAAGTTTTCAAATCATGTCTATGTGATTTCCAACTATTCGTAATTAAGTGACCTGATTTTCTGCATAACCTGAAAACCCAGAGATTGGTCCACTCTCTCATCATTGTTTACAATCACAATTTACATTTGTTTTCATAATCATTATCAAAACTGCAAAAAAGCAATTAGGTAAATTTAGATAATAGTCATAAACAACGAGCTTTCATACTTTCCACTGATTCCCCGTGGATTCGACACCCTACTTGCCCTTTACTAGTAAAAGGTGAATAGGACACTTTTTAATTATATTTTTGACCGACCTTACGACATCGATCAGGCTGGTACAGAAGTTGAGGAGGTGGCGGATGCTGGTACCCATAAGTTGGATAACCAGTGGTCCACAGACCTCCATATGGTCCCTCTGGGTGATGAGCGTTGTAGTCCCACGCCTCCTGGTATGGGTCCACACTAGCATAGTTGTAATGAGTATGCGCCGGCTGCTCGAAAGGGTTATACGCCGCTGAACCGGCGTATGCATGGATTGGGTTGTCAAAACCCAACGGTGGTGCCATAGGCACTGAGTTGACCTCTGGAATGGGGTTTGATGGACCCCCCATCTGCGGGTCTTCTTCCTCTTGGAGTGGCGGATAATGACTGCCACTCGAGGGCTGAGGAGTGCTGATGCGAACTCCTCCTTGCACGGACATCCGTGCGTTTGACCTTCTCCGCCTCGGTGGCTCCGGAGGCGGCTGTTGCTCCACTGGTGGTGGTGGTGGCGAAGTGACTGCCACGAATCGAGAATCCTCGGAAGGATCCTGTTGCTGTTGCTGCTGCTGCTGATAAGGAGACGAGTGCTTGGACGGGGTAAAATACCACTCATACTGGTTAAACCTCGCCTGGTAACTATCGGGACCACGATAGGGTGATCCGTGAAATGATGACCCATCGAAGATTTCGATGGGGTGGTTTGGTGTTCCGGATGCAGGCTCCACGGGGTCCGTGTCTTCATCCATATCATCAGCGTGGTCACCTGAGATATGATCCTCGGGTCCTAGTGGGTTGAATCCCACGGGTTCTTGAAAGATATTAGCCGGGTTGAACCGGCTCTGAAAGACTAGGGTTGGGTCGCCATAAGAATGGTGAGAGTTCGATCTTTGCAAAGGTATAAATAAAGGTGGTTGGTTATTAGGCTCAATTTCTGATTGGGGCCCGAAAGAATGCAAGTATGAAGGTGAGGAACTGATGGAGACCGACTGCCTCCCCGGTTCGACATAGAGCCTCCACGGCTCCTGCGGGCTAGTACTCATGGTAATGGATGGCGTCCGCCGGTGCGAAGGCCCGGCTTCATGATCATGGCCCGTGACTGGGCTTTTGCCTCGTCCTCTCAGAAATCTCGGCGGCATTTTCGACCTGCAAACATGGTTAAGATAACGACCAATATATATAAAAGAAAAAGACCAAATAAAACAAAAACAGAGTTTGTCCTATGTTCGATGTCTAGACTTGGAACTCGAAGAATGTGCAATTCGTGCACTGAGATTAAACACAAAAGGCTAATGTTTAATTCACTCAGTGTTGGCTCTGATACCAACCTGTCACACCCCTAAATTTCCACGTGTCACCGGTGGGCCCGGTGGGGGAGTATCGTGACGTAGTTGATATCGTCATAGTCAAACAACACAAATTATAATGCACAGCGGAAGCAATAAAATAGATTTATTTCAACCAAACATAATGTAATATCCAAGTATCACATAGTAGCTGAAATAGATACACAGGCGGATCGAAATAAAAAGGAGAAAATTGTTCAACAGATAATGGCATCCAAGTTTGCGAAACTCTAACGATGCTAAGGAGTAGCCAGCCTATTTCGTGTAGAACCTGCACTTAATCTTTTTAGGGAAAATACGTCAGTTTACACTGGTAAATACAATTTAACTGACTCATTTTGAAAACATTTAAAAATTTATTTGAATGCACATGGCACAAAACTTTTTTATAACTTGGGATAATTAATCAAATCTAATCTTGTAAAAGAATTACATGTTTGTTATGTGTTTAGTCGCCCGGTTCGTGCCGGGTTTAAGATTAATAGACACACCACATAGTATAAATCCGCGGCGGGAAGCCAACAGTTATACTTTAATAAATATGGACACATTGTCGGGTGTACGCCTACACCCGCGTGTCAAGGTCGTGGCCATTTCGTAAAATGATGCCAAGGATATCCGGGACATGGTCATTAAACTCCCAAAGGCGTAAAACAAACAAAAAGAATTTTTAAACGGGTCACATTGATAATACTCAACTACTAATGAGTTAAGGTCAATTGCCCGACCAAGCGGTACTTTATATACCGTACCCCAAGCCCGTATAAGGGAAAATAAGTTAAAAGTATTTACCTGAGCAAGTATAAACCACAATAAGCAAATGCAAGTGTCTTTTACTGGGTCTCCTATTCTGGAACGAAGGTTTATAATAACCTATTAGAATCCTAACAGGTCTTTAATATAGCCTAAGCTTAGACCGGTTAGTTTCGAATGATAAACACGGTTTAATCGCATGGAAGGCGAAAACCGAAAAGGAATGTGATTTAGGCCCAACAAGTTTGGAGACTTGTTTAATATGGGTAAACTAAACACATTATGGATTTTGAGACAAAGATGATATGGTTTGACCCATTTCGGCTAATACGCGTAAACTAGTTACATAAGCCGATCCGAACGCGAAAGTGCGTAACGGGTAACCATATAAATCATATACAAGTTTCCTGAGATTATATGCACCAAATATGTTGTGATATCAGTAAGATATGTCCTATTATGCCCCAAATGATTTTAAACACAAATTATGCCTCATAAGGTCATTTTGGTCATTTTAAAGGGTATAAAAGAGTTGAATTAGTCATCTGAGTTATATATCTGAATAAATCAGTAAATATACTTAGTTTATCATGTTATAACAGTATAGTATCAAATAAATGTGAAATTTATTAATTATAGCCATCTTATGCACCGAAAGGGCATTTTGGTAAATTTCACATAAGCCTAAAAGGTCAAAACTGGAAATATGAGTTTCAAACTTTAGTTTACTGTTATAATATAAAATTTTACTAAATATATCAGTAGGTATTGACTGTTATATATGTAAACTAGTTCTGACGCATACTATGTCGTAAAAATGCCTAAAAAGGCGATTTAGAGCCAATTCCGGGTTTTAAAAGAAAAAAACTGATATTTTTATAATTCCAGAAGGCTCAAATTAATATATTTATCATAATAAATCAGTAGAAAAAGGTTTGAGGTCAAAAGGATTTATAAAACTTATTTTATAGCCTAAAAGGGCATAACCGGCAATAACCGAATTTAGCTTAGAACTCTAAGTTATGCTCAGCCTAAAATTAAATAAAAATCTCTAAAAATCTCAAAATATTATTATATATCCGTGGGTATAAGGATTTGATATAAAATTTGGGTTTAGGTGGGTTAGATGCTAATTACGCTAATTAATTACTAAGAAAGCTTCTAATTACGCTAATGAACATAACTCTAATTCTAGACCTCAAACTGATGTCAAATTCTAGGTATAAGTTTATAATTCAGTAACTAAGATGTCTACCCTTTTATATTTTCAAAAATCACATTTTATGGACATTTGGGCATAATGGTCAACATATGGGCATTTAACGGAAACATGTATGTGAATAAGATATCTAATGAACCAAGTTGTATAATCACAGGGGGATATACTAACATGTAAATAGGTCCAAAAGAAGCTCTAAGGCAATCCTAAACTTGACTAAAACGGGTCAGAACTGAAAGTCAAAGCAAAAGTCAAACTATGCGACTTTCGGTTCCAAACCGGGTCTAAACAGAAAATTATCGAGTTGAACATGTTGGGACATGTTCTTACATTAGTTACCAAGTTATATTAATGATCAAACAGGTTGCATGTATCCTATATTGCTAATTAAGAGTTAATTTGGATTTAAGCATTCTGTTGACTTTTTAAAGTATACTTTGACTCGACAATTAACATGGTTAGAGTGGGAATCTGGAAATACCCTTTTAAGGGTTTGTTACCCACATAGTTACCTACTTATAGGTATTTTTAATTCAAGATTTTACTGAGTAATTATGGACTAATCTCGAAGTCAAACCTTAATTACGATGGTTTGACTTTTCGCTAATTAACTAAGCTAAAATGGATTAAGGATGATTAGGATCACTTACAATGGTTCTAAATAGGATTAGAGACTTAAGGGAATCTTGGTTGTTGTCCAGAGAAGCTCCAAGGTGCTTGAACAAAAATGCAAGTGAGCAAGTCCAAATGATCACAACTCAAGCTCCTTATATAGTGAACCTCATGGCTCAAGATCATGCCAAGTGACCCTACAATTGATGTGAGATGGTTCCAGGTGCCCCTATGAGGCTAAATACTGCCTAGCAAGTCCCTGGTTTTAAAAACCATCCATTTAAGTCGGTGTAACAGGCTGAACAGGCAGCTGTCCAAAACCTGCTGCCAGCGACAGCCTTACGGACCGTAAGCCTGGGACCTTGCGGTCCGTATGCTCCACTTGCGGACCGTAAGCTTGAACTTTTATGGTCCGTAACCTACCCTTCCTGAAATCTCCCAGGTACCCTCCTTACAGACCGTAAGCTTTAAGCCATACGGTCCGTAACCGATGGCCAGAAGCCAAAAATTTGCAAACTTCCAAGAATTGACCATGCAATCTCACAAGTCCGAATGTCATGACATCTTTTTCAGTTGTGGGTCCTCTTTGCTCGGCCATTGCATGTTTGAATGATCCTTACATGCTTTCACTCCATTTTGGATTTTTGTGGGAGGTTAAAGTGACGGAAATACCAAGAACAAGTCTTGGATTCTCAATAAAGTTGAACAAGACTTATTAAACTTATTTCAACTTCTTTTTAAATCCAGAATTTAAATTGGAGTTTTTGTAGAAATATTCCTAAAGACCCAATTTTCATATACAGGATGGAATTTTTATTTATTTAGAAAACAACCGGTTAACATATAAGATGTTTATCAGACGATTTAAGGATCTTGGGATTTATAAATTTGGGTCGCTCAAAGGTGTTTTAATAACATGTCGCCCTTGGGTCGTTCAGAGGTATTTTTAGTAACATGACGCCCTCTTTAAAATCCTACCATACATCTTTTTATTTGATCCGGGTTCCTGACACGTTTGTCTCCCATGACACGTGTCTTTATTTTATTGGGCAGGAATTTTCGAGGTGTTACATTTTGTTTCACCTTAAATTCTAGGTTAATTAAGAAGAACTGAAATTGAGCTTGATTAGGTCTTGCATGGGTGAAATTACAAGTAATATAGTGTCTAGGGACAAACCCTAGATGGTTTCTTATCAAAATCTTGCATAAAGATTGTAGGGTTTATAATCACCAATGTAGGTGACTAATAAGTTTGTAAAAATTTGATGAACACTAGGATTTTGATTCTTGTTCTAGTGTAATATGAAATTATGAGATAATTTCTAAAATATTGATGTTGAAATATGCGTATAGTCACCTAATTGAAGTTGATTTAGATAAGATAACGAGTCATGAACTTGGAATTGATTATGTGAAAATCTGGCCCGCTAGGTGTTTGTACAAATGCCTAAATGGGGATTAATATGTTAAAAATCGGATGAAAACGCATAATCGACTACTATGACAAATTATGTGTTTATAATTACAAAAAAGTTCTAAATCAATTGTAAATTGAACTCTCTAGGCAAGGAGACCGGATCATCAAGCGGACAAGCCGGAGGGAATACGCGTGGGGAAGGTGTGCTTTAAAGGTACGCGACTTATAATTTCGCTACATTATGTTTTATTGTTGGTTTTACGTTGTTGTATTGAAAATTGGTAAACAAGAAAAACCACTAAGTCACGAAAGTGATAAAGTGCATTAGACAAGTAAAACAGGTCAAAACACGAGTTAGAAATAGAGTTTGGATGTGTCTAGAAATGGGTATACCCATTCGGCATCCAAACGGGTCAAAACAAGTTGTGTTACAAACGTAGTAACTAATAGCCATCACTTTTGATTGGTTATGTATCGAGCGTAGGTTGTATAACGGACACGCAAATCCGTTGCAAAAGCATGAACCCTTGTAGAGGGATTATAGTCCGGAACATTCACTTGTCGAATGATTCCGAAAGGCATGGTCAAATCCTTGAAAATAAGCATGATGGTTATTGCACAAGCAACCCTCGGGAGGGGAGCAAAAGCTCACACTTGGTAAACGTAGAAACGGGTGCATTGGCCTGAAGTTTATATGATAATATTACATGTTAGTGAACTTGTAAACAAATGGGTCAATTAAACAAGTGACAAATTATAGAACAACTGTTTTGAAATGATATTTTTATGCAAAACGTGTTGATAAACGCGTCCGTAATTAAATTACGGTCGTGTAGGAAAAAGAAAATCACTTAAATCGGACTTACGAATCCAAAGTTATGACCTTTTGAAGTTGAACATAGTGAAAATCCGGAGCTGGCAGAAAATGCAGGTCCAGAAACTGGACCTGCTGGAAAACGTGCTCCCCCGCGCCATGCGACGGGGGTAAGCAATTCTGGCGCGACACGCGGGGCCTCCCGCGCCACGCGAAGACCCTTTCTCGACACGCGACAGGGTAAAAGCTGAATTTTTGTTTTATTTTCGATGGTTCGATACTAGAACTCGTTTACAAGTGTTGTATTTATGTTATATCTAACTTTTTAAGTGATTTTGACTCTAGGTACTAATCGGGGTGCTCCCGGATGGTGATCAAGCATGTTACAAGAACCGAACACATATTTTGAATGCTTCCGCGTTAATCTAATCTTGTCTAGACGATGTTTTTGATGTAAATGACTTGCTAATTATGTGATCAATGTTTTAAGCTAGTTAGTAGTTTACTAGTAGGTGTTATTAAAAACTCGTTTTGTACTTATTATCAATGTGTATGGTCTTTAAACATGAAAACTTTTTGTAAACTCAGATTTTAGTATGAAATTCATGTAAATCATTATTAAATCCCGTCCTTTTATTCAGGGTCTTACAAGTTGGTAATCAGAGCTCAAGGTTGTCAATAAAGTGTTCGGTTCAAGTTTGATCAAGCATCCGGTAAGAGTTAATCGTTTTAAGTAGATTTAGAGAATATAGAAATAAATCATGAACAAATATGCATGAAAAGAGTGTGTAAGCTCACTCAAACACAGAAAATGCATGAAACAAGAACGGTTGAATCAAGTTATGAACTTGATTAAATCAAAACAAGTAAATCACATGTTATAAATGAAATGTTTAACAATTAGTGTAAACATTTCAGTAATAGAGATGGCGGATGGAGGTAATGCTGACCCGGTGCCAAGAGTCACCGAACAAATGAGAGAAATGATTACCGAAGAGGTTAGAAAGGCAATCGAAAATAGTTTGTCGGGCTTTATTGATAAAATTCAAAACACGGTTCTTTCGATAGTAGACGAGAGAATCAAGAAATTGGAAGATAGTTCTAATCTAGTATAGGAAAAGCCCGGAGGACGAAAGCCTTGTTCATTCAAGGAATTCATGGCCTGTAAACCACCAATATATAATGGGGAGGTTGACCCAATAGTGTGCCAAAGATGGCTAAGCGATATTGAAGGGGTATTCGAGAGGACCAATTGTGATGAAGATGACTACGTTGCCTATGGTACGGGTCAATTAAGGGGTCAAGCGAAAGATTGGTGGGATAACAAAAAGAGAGAAATTGGTACCGAAGCAGCTAAGATCATGACATGGGAGGAGTTTAAGACGCTGTTTCTTAAACATCATAGCCCTAAGGCTGTCGTTAACAGAATCAAGGAAGAGTTCATGCAACTTAGGCACAAGGGCGAGACCATAGACAAGATTACGGCGACGTTTATGGATAAGATGAAGTTTTGCAATGAATTGGTGACGAATGAAGAACAAAAGATATACTACTACTATAACATGTTGAGCGCCGAGTATAGGGAGTTTATGACTCCTTCAAAATACGAGACCCTTACCGAGATCATAAATGGTGCTCGGGAACGGGAAATATTGAACTGAAAAAGCAAGTTGAACGGGGCGAACGAAGGGCACATGATGTTAATCCAAGCCCTAGCAAGAAAGCGCGAACGAATGAAACAGGGAAGAAATCGGATGTAAAAGGCGGGTCGCCAAGTTGCAAAATTTGCGGAAAAGGACATAAGGGCGAATGCCGCTTCAAGGATAAACCTTGTCCCATATGTCGGAAGACGGGACACATGGCTACATCATGCCCGGAGAAAGTGACGGTTTGCTACAATTGTTATCGACCGGGTCACAAGAAGTCGGAATGCCCAAAGCTGGTTGGAAAGAAAGATGGGCAAGACACGAAAGGTGAAGCCCCAAAAGCGAAGGCAAGATCTTTCCAATTGACTGCCGCTGAAGCAAGAGTTGAACCTGAAGTGGTCTCAGGTATATTTGCTGTAAACTCGATTCCTGCACGTGTATTATTTGATACGGGTGCGAATAAATCCTTTATTTCATATGGATTTATTCGACATCCTTCATTTGTTCTAACAAAATTACCTATGCCTTTAGAAGTAGAGATAGGTAATAACAAGAGTTTCATTGTTTGTGACGTATGTGAAAACTGTAAATTGAGCATTGATGACGAAGATTACACAATAGACTTGATCCCGATGTCGATGGGAGAATTCCAAGTTATCGTGGGGATGGATTGGTTGTCCCAATACCACGCGAAGGTGGTTTGTTTCCGAAAGGAAATAAAATTGACGTCTCCTAGCGGAAAGCAAGTTACGATATACGGAGAAAAAGGAGGTAACCCGGTGGTATGCTCAATGCTAGAAGCCCACAAACTTATGAAACATGGATGCAAGGCCTACATGGTATACGCAAGCGAGTCGGAGAAAGAATCCCTCAAAATTGGAGACGTGTCGGTGGTACGTGATTATGAAGACGTGTTCCTGGAAGAACTACCGGGAATACCACCAGAACGGGAGGTAGAGTTCGGAATCGAATTGATTCCGGGCGCAAAACCTGTGGCCAAGGCACCGTATCGGCTCGCACCGTCGGAGCTACAAGAATTGAATTGTTCAGACATTTGCCTATGAATGGTTAAGCATTATGCTGGCTCTTAATGGTTCAGACATCTTACTAGTTCAGCACTTAATGGTTGAGACCTCTTACTGGTTCAGCACTTAATGGTTCAGACCTCTTAATGGTTCAACACTTAACCAGTAAGAGGTCTGAAACCAATAAGATCCAGTATAATGTTTAACCGTTCAGAGGTAAATGTCTGACTAATTCAGATTAGAGGTCTTAATTATTCAGAGGCAAATATATGAACTATTCAGACATCTGCTCGCAAAACAAACAGTCTGAATCATTAAGAGCTGAACCAGTAAGAAGTCTGAACCATTAAAAGTCTCGTTAAGAGCTAAACAGACAGCCCCTTAATGCATCACTCACTATCTCCAATATTATTGTTTCTCTTATAACCAGCCGATATATGTTAACCAAAAATAGTTCAATATCCGCATACATGGATCAAGACATAATGTGACTCAAACTTTTATTCAAGTTCCAAGAGCAAAAGAAACAACACCATTATCACTGGGAGTAGTTGAGTCGGCGAGTTTGATATCCCTTTAAAATTTATCATAAACTCATTTATATGTCACATATCTTTAACTTGTAACTTATTTATTAATTTAATTTAGACAAAACATATTTTATTTGATTTATGAAGATGATTTATTAATAGTTTATGCTAAATAATTTGAATTATGAGTATGATTTATTTACAGATTAGTGTGTACAATTTGATGATAGGGGCAACGCATAGTGAGATCGGATGGAAGGGTAATGTAGTAACATCGTCGCATGGCGTTAGGTACAGGGATTGGCTTCAAGCAAAGGGTACAACTACCCGCTGAAACCCATGGAATATGTCGTTTGTGTCTGTGTATGTTGGCGTTGGGCGCCCACCGTAGAATTTATACCATTATTAAATTAATTTGATTTAATTCAAAAATAGAAAAAATGAATTTGAGTACTTTGAGAAAATGAACTAATTGTATACTACAACAAACACTACTAGAAAAGTGTCTTCTTTGTGACAGCCAAATTTGTAGCAAATCTGTAGGAAATTGGTCTTACCTACAGATTTGCTACAAAAAAATTCGTGCAAAATAAGCTTGTCGAAAATCAGGTTACCTACAAAATTATGACAAAATTTCTCACAAATTTTCAACAATAATTTATCGTCACAAGCATTGCCACAAAATACCTACAAACCGGTTTTTTATGTTTTTCCTACAATTCTTCGACAATTATGCCTATTTTTGTATTTTATTTTATGATATTTTACTTAAAATCAATAACATTATAAGAAAAATTATCCATAATTACAAATAATTATTTTTATTTTGCGACAAAATTCCAACAAAATCATAAAACTTTCTCTTAACAATCTGCTACAAATTTCCTACAAATAAAAAATATATTTTTATGATAATAATAATAATAATATGTTTTATTAATAATGATAATATTAATGTTATTATATGTTCTTTTAATTTTTGACAAAATACCGACAAATAAATTCTAATTTTTCCTACAAATTTTCGACAAATAATTTCTTATTTTTCTTACAAATTTCTGACAAATAGATTTTAAATTTACCTACAAATTTCCAATAAATAAATTCTAATTTTTCCTACAAATTTCTCACAAATATTTTTCTTTAAGTATATATTTTCCAACAACTTTTCGACAATACATTCATTTTCGGTTTCCTACGAATTCTGACAAATAACAAAAAAATATAAAAAAATAAATAAAAATCAGTTTTTTCAGCTAAGAATGCAGAAAATATATAATACAATCTTGTTTACAAATTAACCACATATACAATAACATAAACTCAAGTTATTACATATTACAAAACTAACAATTTTTAACATATTGATCTAAATAGTACACAAAAAAACTACCTTTAAGTACCCGGACAATCTAGTTTTCTCATAACGCATTTCAATTGTTTTTGCATTCGTTGCTCCCCTTAATCTCTTTCAACCCGCTCACGTAGCTTTCTTTCTTCACAATTGGTTTTCCAAATCTTGTCAATGCCTCCGAAGAAACTCTTCCTATGATTATGAATGATTCCACAGATGGTCTATGTATCTGTCAATCAACAATACCAAACCTCATTTCTACTTAGTTCCAAATTATATATGGTAACGTGACATTATTAAATTGGGTAAAAGAGGAGATACCAAAGCGTTATTTACAGCACGCAAGCAATCATCGGTCTTTAACATCAAAAGGATGACACAAGGCAGTTTATGCAGAAGCTCTGTGATTTGAGAAAAGTATTGAGAAGCATACATATGCAAAACAAGGCATTAGTCAAGGTGCAAAAGCCAAAATGATTCAAGAAAATATTATGAAGGGTGGTTCACCTAAAGTTTAGAGTGATCACCGGCATTGCCTTGAATGGCAAGATGGTCAACGACAGGATCAATAACCCTATACAGATCCTGTTGGAAGTTGCATTGATTCACTTCACGTATGGCATCAGTTTGTCATGGTGATCTAATATAAAAAGTCAATTTGCTTTTAGTGCCTGTAATGCAAATGTTAAAAATATTTCAAGTTTACAACTATAAATACTTATTTCATGCTCGTTAGATAAACAAAATAATTTTTAAGAATGATACCTCGTCCACTTCTAGACCATCCAGATGTTCCTCTATGTGAGGTGCTCTTATTGAACTATTTTGGTTACCATAGACATTGGCATCCAGCTTGCTAATTGGCGGAAAAACCTTCAAAATTTATGGATAAAAATTTGTCAGTTGAAACAATAATCAGTTAATCTTAATCTCCTGTTTTGCGGAAGTGTAACTACACACGTATAGCTTACTTTCAAAAGCTTAATAGAAACCGGGTTTACTACAGCCAACATTTCTCTTGCAAATCAAAATATCCAACCGTTTCTACAACGCAAAAATGAAGCATATTTTATTTGTGACATATGGATTACGTTTGTTTGTAGTTGATTTGGGACACTAGAATTGGTACCTTCAATGACTTGTGGTATTGAGTACTTAGCAAACCCCTCACCATCAGACCGTATAAGTTCTTTAAATATTTGTAAAGAAATATTTCTAGTAGTCCATCAAGTAATGGTCCTTGGGGAAGCTTGATTCCACCATTGTAAAGGTTCATGACATCTTCAAATGAGTCAAACTCATATAGGGTGTCATCGGCTATAGCTTCAAACTCAGGGAGAAGGAATTTAAGGACTGATTCAACTCCATAAGCAAGAAAATCAAACTTCTTCAAGTGTCCAAACCTCTCTCTTGGGACATAAATCTTCATACTCTCAACAAGCGGAAATCTGGTTTTAGTGTTAGGATCTGTCAAAAAAAAAAAAGACATCTTTTAACATATCTTTAACTTAACATGTGTAACCGCTATGCCTATACTTGAAAATATATAGCGAACCTGATTCGGTTAGTTGTCTGCTTGTTGTACACCTACGCGGGTAGGGGTACTCAGATGACCCTCCAATAACCGGGCATACTTTCTCCTCGTCATCTGGATCTCCCAAGTCGTTATACAAAGCATAATCGTAAACCCTGTCCCATTTTTCAAGCATTCCAGTCCCATCTCCTCTCAAGATTACCATCTCTTCCTCTCTGTATGGGCGTAGTAACGCAGGAGTCTCACTAGGAAGATATGCCTGCATCATGTTATAACATGACTTGTTTTCAAATATTCAAACTTGAATACCAATCTTTTTAACAGTTATAGAAAATTAACTTTTTTTAACATATGTTTTAACCTTATTTAACGTATTATTTTAAAATTATCTATTTTTTGAAATTGATAAATTGACAAATAAAATAACTTTTTTGTAGGAAATCTGTAGTAACTAGTTCTAATTTGCTACAATATTTTTGACAAATTTAACATTTTATTTTTAAAAATTATTTATTTTTCTAAAATTGTTAAGTAACAAATAAATTAACTTTTTTTTTCGAAAATCTGTAGCAAGTGGTGCCAGTTTGCTACAAATTTTAGACAAATTTAATGTATTATTTTAAAATTATCTATTTTCGAAAATTGAATAATAAGAAATAAGTTAACTTATTTTTTGTAGGAAATCCGTAGCAACTAGTGCTAATTTGCTACAAATTTTCGACAAATTTAACATTTTATTTTTAAAAATTATTTATTTTTCTAAAATTGATAAGTAACAAATAAATTAACTTTTTTTTGTCGAAAATCTGTAGCAAATGGTGCCAGTTTGCTACAGATTTTCGACAAATTTAACATATAATTATCTATTTTTCTAAAATTGAATAATAAGAAATAAGTTAACTTATTTTTTGTAGGAAATCCGTAGCAACTAGTGTCAATTTGCTACGAATTTCCGACAAATGTAATAAATTAACTTTTTTTGATGAAAATCCGTAGCAAGTGGTGTCAGTTTGCTACAACTTTCAGACAAATTTAGAAATTTTATTTTTTAAATTATTTATTTTGTTGTGGGTACAAATAATACAAAATTTTAATGTATTTTGTCGGAAATTTGTCGAAAAGCTAATTAATGTTGTGACGAAATTGCTACAATTGGTAGTTGTGTGACAATTTTGTCGGAAAATTGAAGAAAAGTTTTGGGTTTTTCTTGTTTTTCTTTTTTGTGAGAAAATGGTAGAAAAATTATAACAAGATTTGAGTTGTGAGAAATTTGAAGGAAACTTTTGTAGGAAAATATGTAGTTTTCTAGTAGTGAAACTTGCATACTAAATCGATCACTCTTGGTGATAGGTCATATTATAAATGGTAAACAAAATTCAGGGTAGTCTCCGAGTTCTCTCTCTCTCACACACATATATATAATTTTAGGAAGTTCGGGGACATCTTGGTGGATGCCCTCCAATTTGGGTAGTTTGGAGAGTTAAGGAAAAAACTAATGCGACATTTGAGAAGATTGAGAAAATTTTAATGGATATGCTCCACCCTTAGACCAAGTGTAATGCATTGATGCCCAAGTCTACATCAACATGTAAGGGAGTTATACACCGCCCCGTAACGGCTAGTAATCCCCCCGCGTTGCGGTGGGGGCATAAAACCGTGACAAATAGCACCAAGGTCACAGCACCGCCAACGAACACCAGCACTAAAGTTGCGACGTGTTAATGCGGAGAAATTAGACCGAAACATAAAACATGGGAAATAATAACTAAGTTGATTTAGGACCCATGCGTCACGATGAACCTATCAACCGGGAAAAATTAGACGACCATAAAAACGTTGAACCACAAATGCACGTTGGGTAATGTTAACTGGCAAAATTTAGAACGAAGCGTAAAATAAAACGTAAAAACGTTGAACCACACATGAACGTTGCGTTGTGTTAAATCACAAAATTTAGAACAAAACATAAAATGGAATTTTTGCGAAATATGAAGAGTATAGGGTACCAAAGTTGAAAGTAAAAAGGTTATAAGGTTAAATTGACAAAGATAGAAAGCTTTAAGGTTAAAATTGAAAAACCAAAATAGTTTTAGATTAAAATTGTAATTATATCAAACTTTTTTGAAAACTTCCCTAAGCAAAGAGTACAACTACTCTATGCATCACAATGTGTTTAAAGGTTTTGTCTTTGCTAATGAACCACCATCTCATTAATAACTATTACTCACATAGTTTAATTGATATTTATATTTATAATATTTTGTTTCTTTTAGTTATAATATCGTCGGTTGGATTGATTTGATAAATGATAGGGGAATTAGATTTTGCGAGATTTGTGTATTTAAATGGTCAAGGAGCGAAGGAAAGCTTTTGGTTGCAAAAGCTCCAAAACGTGTATTATAATCTTAGAATTGTTGTAATGAAACTGATGTTTCCAATCTACTATTCCCTTATCATTAGGGTCGTATTTTATATTGTTTAAATACTTGAACTTCCTTAATTGTGTTTAATACATTAAGTACATTTTATATTGATTTATTAATCATATAGCTTTTTTTTGGTAAAAAGTTAAGCATAATCATGTATCATAACCGGTCAATAAGCTTATAAGAATGCCAATAAGTTCATAACCCGTGAAAAAGTTGATGAATATGTTTATAAGGGGTTGTTTGGCAACTTCTGAATGGTTAAGTGCTGAACCAGTAAGAGGTCGGAATCATTAAGTGCTGAACTACTAAGAGGTCTGAACCATTAAGAGTCAGTATAATGTTTAACCGTTCAAAGGCAAATATCTGACCAATTCAGATTAGAGGTCTTAACCATTCAGACTCTATATAATTCTTAACCATTCAGAGACAAATGTCTGAACCATTTAGACATTTGCTCGCGACCGGTACGTTCTCTTCCTTCTTCACGTCTCTGTTTCCAAACAACATTAGAAATTGTTTGTATTGTTCTTCACTCAAGCTGATTGCAGAACCCGACTCTCCTTCCACATAGGCTGCTTTTGGTTTATTTTGTTTACCCTTGCCAAACCACCACTCCGGGTAACCAATGTGCTTGAAGCATCCATCCCTGTTATGTCCATATTTCCCGCAGAAACCAAAGTGCACAGTTCCATCCTCACTGCTACGCTTTTGGTCTATTCGAGTGAACCTCGCTTGCGGCTTGGTTTGTTCACGCTTGACAGGAACCTATGCCTGAAAGGCTATGGCGTTCTGGTTTGACTTCTTCATTCCTGAGGTGATAGGCTGCTCCAAGCGATGGCATTGACTTCATCACTAGTATTTGGGTCCTTATGGTTCCAAAATTAGAATCAAGCCCTAGCAGAAATTCGTATAGCCTTACTTTGTCTTTGAGTTCCACCATTTTCTTCTCAATGTTGCAAGTGCAATTGCCACAATTGCATATGGGTGTAGAGAAGACTTATTGGATTTCATCCCATAATGCATGTAACTTTGTGTAGTATGCTGAGACTGATGACCCATCTTGTCGGATGGGACTAAGTGATTGTTTCATTTCATACGCCTTAGGGTCAGTTTCTTTACCAAATCGTCCCTTCAAATCTGCCCAGATTTCTCAGGCAGTCGAAGCGTATTTCACGCTGGTTCTGATGTCCTTCTCCATGGCGGTATGCAGCCAAACCTTGATCATTGTGTCAGTTTGCTACAGATTTTCGACAAATTTAACATATAATTATCTATTTTTCTTCAATTGAATAATAAGAAATAAGTTAACTTATTTTTTGTAGGAAATCCGTAGCAACTAGTGTCAATTTGCTACCAATTTTCGACAAATGTAATAAATTAACTTTTTTTTGATGAAAATCCGTAGCAAGTGGTGTCAGTTTTGCTACAACTTTCAGACAAATTTAGAAATTTTATTTTTTAAATTATTTATTTTGTTGTGGGTACAAATAATACAAAATTTTAATGTATTTTATCGGAAATTGGAAATTTGTCGAAAAGCTAATTAATGTTGTGACGAAATTGCTACATTTGGTAGTTGTGTGACAATTTTGTCGGAAAATTGAAGAAAAGTTTTGGGTTTTTCTTGTTTTTCTTTTTTTTTGTGAGAAAATTGTAGAAAAATTATAACAAAATTTTAGTTGTGAAAAATTTGTAGGAAACTTTTGTAGGAAAATATGTAGTTTTCTAGTAGTGAAATTTGCATACTAAATCAATCACTCTTAGTGATAGGTCATATTATAAAAGGTAAACAAAAAATAAAAACTTAAATCTTTCTATACCACTAGATTTTATAAATAAAAACCATTATTTAGTGTCATGAAAGTATGATTAAGTAGTAAATAAATTTTATCTTCTTCTATCTGGATTAACAATAGTTTGTTTCCTCACATCTTGCATCATGAAGATTGGAACTTTGTCATGAGGAACGAAGTTGTTATTGTGATACGTAAATGGAAGAGTTAACTGCCATTTTCGTCCCTGTGGTTTGGTCACTTTGGCCATTTCAGTCCATTTTTCAAAAATGCGTCATTTTCCTCCCCGACGTTCTGGAAAGGTGCCATTTCAGTCCAAAAATCATAACTCAGTTAAGTCAGTTAGTAAACAAGGACTGATTGTGTAAATTTGTAACATAAAGGACTGATTGTGTAAATTTGTAACACCACCACCACTAGCCCTGCCACCACCACCACTCCGCTGCCACCACCACCACCACCGCTGCCACCGCCACCACAGCCACACCGCCACCACAGCCACACCGCCACCACAGCCACTGCCACTGCCACCGCCACCACCATTGCCACCACAGCCACACCGCCACCACAGCCACTACCACCACCACCACCGCCACCACAGCCACACCGACGTTCTCGTTTTATACATTTTCTGGAACGTTTACGTGCAAAACGAAATGGAGGATGCAGACGATTTGCCTGAATTCGGATGAAGTTGCAGGTTCCGGTGATCACAGCTCGGCTCCGTTCATCACCACCATTCGAAAGCTTCCGAAACAAGATCATCTTCAACGTTCATCTCCTGCAACTTCTGTTCGAAACATAACTTCCCGAAAAACCGATTCTGATTCCGCTCACCGCAATCTCCATTCATCACTGTTGTTTCGACATAAGGCAACTGTCCGTTCATCACCGTTCATCATCGCTCAAACTTGCAACATCACCATCTTCTCCGGTCATCACTCCGAACATCATTGTTTTTCACCCCTCACTCCGGCGACCACCATCGTTCCGCATAACCCGACAACCTTTATATCTCCATCGCACACCTCACCGTCGATCACTTTCACCACCGTAGCACCATTCTCCGACCACCCTTCTCATCTCCGGCTAACCTGCAACTCCGGTCACCATTGTTGTCATCATCCGACATCATTCCCGTCATTCATCATAATTACCATCATACCATCTCCACTGTTGTCACCTTTGTCACTGTTTGAAGCAGCGTGAAACGGGTTTTGGTTTTGGACACACAATCTTTCATACAAGTTCAAATCTTTCATACACACAAAAACCAAAATGACGTTGATGGTGGTGGTTCCGGCGGCGGCGGTGGTGACCACCGGAGCTCCGGTTCCGGCGGTGGTGGTGGTGGTGGCAGTGGTGGCGGTGTGGCTGTGGTGGCGGTGGTGGCTGTGGTGGCGGTGGTGGCGGTGGTGGTGGTGGTGGCAGCGGAGTGGTGGTGGTGGCAGGGCTAGTGGTGGTGGTGTTACAAATTTACACAATCAGTCCTTTATGTTACAAATTTACACAATCAATCCTTGTTTACTAACTGACTTAACTGGGTTATGATTTTTGGACTGAAATGGCACCTTTCCAGAACGTCGGGGAGGAAAATGGCGCATTTTTGAAAAATGGACTGAAATGGCCAAAGTGACCAAACCACAGGGACGAAAATGGCAGTTAACTCTAAATGGAATTATGAAACTTATAAACGAATGAAGTAAGACTGGCTTTAAAACCGTTTGGGGGTGAGATGCAAAAGAAGTGTGCATATTATGGTAGACGGAGGGGGATCAAGGAAGGGTTCAGGGAGCTCGGGGACGAACAGGAACACCACCCCTCCCTTTTGGGACTGATGATCAACTTCAAGATTAGTCTCTGAGTTCTCTCACACACACACATATATATAATTTTAGGAAGTTCGGGGAAATCTTGGTGGATGCCCTCCAATTTGGGTAGTTTGGAGAGTTAAGGAAAAAACTAATGCGACATTTGAGAAGATTGAGAAAAATTTGATGGATACGCTCCACCCTTAGACCAAGTGTAATGCATTGATGCCCAAGTCTACATCAACATGTAAGGGAGTTATACACCGCCCCGTAAGGGCGTTGGCCAGTTAAATGGCATGGGGATGGATGCATGGGGCCCACCAATCATATGCAAACACACTACATTTTTTTTTCTTTTATATATTATATGTGAAACCATTACACACTTTTGAGGAAAAAAAAAGTAATAGTCATTTTTTAGGTAAACTATTACTCGTATATTTTTTGAACGACAAATTTCTTTTAATCATTGTTATCTATGGGAATTGAACCCAAAACTTTCCCCTTCTAAAATCAGGTGTTTAAAGGTTTTATCTTTGAACCACCATCTCATTAATAACTATTACTCACGTAGTTTAATTGATATTTATATTTATAATATTTTGTTTTTTTAGTTATAATATCGTCAGTTGGATTGATTTGATGAATGATGGGGGAATTAGATTTTGCGAGATTTGTGTATTTAAATGGTCAAGGAGCGAAGGAAAGCTTTTGGTTGCAAAAGCTCCAAAACGTGTACTATAATCTTAAAATTGTTGTAATGAAACTGATGTTTCCAATCCACTATTCCCTTATCATTAGTATCGTATTTTATATTGTTTAAATACTTGAACTTCCTTAATTGTGTTTAATACATTAAGTACATTTTATATTGATTTATTAATCATATAAGTTTTTTTTTGGTAAAAAGTTAAGCATAATCATGTATCATAACTAGTCAATAAGCTTATAAGAATGCCAATAAGTTCATAACCCGTGAAAAAGTTGATGAACATGTTTATAAGGGGTTGTTTGGCAACTTCTGAATGGTTAAGTGCTGAACCAGTAAGAGGTCTGAATCATTAAATGATGAACTACTAAGAGGTCTGAACCATTAAGAGTCAGTATAATGTTTAACCGTTCAAAGGCAAATATCTGACCAATTCAGGTTAAATGTCTTAACCATTCAGACTCTATATAATTCTTAACCATTCAGAGACAAATGTCTGAACCATTTAGACATTTGCTCGCGACCGGTACGTTCTCTTCCTTCTTCACGTCTCTGTTTCCAAACAACTTTAGAAATTGTTTGTATTGTTCTTCACTCAAGCTGATTGCGGAACCAGACTCTCCTTCCACATAGGCTGCTTTCGGTTTATTTTGTTTACCCTTGCCAAACCACCACTCTGGGTAACCAATGTGCTTGAAGCATCCATCCCTGTTATGTCCATATTTCCCGCAGAAATCAAAATGCTCAGTTCCATCCTCACTGCTACGCTTTTGGTCTATTCGAGTGAACATCGCTTGTGGCTTGGTTTGTTCACACTTGAATGTAACTTATGCCTGAAAGGCTATGGCGTTCTGGTTTGACTTCTTCATTGTCACACCCTCAAAACCACATGCGGAGTACCACCGCGAGGCGTGTGACTGACCAGGATTTAGCCACCAATTATACTGAGCATTTAGTTAACGATAATATTGATCACCAACCATAATGGTTAGTAAGTACCATTGTTACAGTTCAAAATTTTTAAGTTCCAATAACAGTTTAAGTAAGTAGCGGAAGCATAGGCAAAACAGTTTAAAGAAAGTTCATAGTTCAAGTTTATTTAGAACCCAACACACAGGTTGAAGCGACCACTACACTTCCCCAAGCTGCAAGCTCCTGAGTCACTGGGTACCTGCAAAGCATGCAGTAGGATGTCAACATAATGTTGGCGAGTTCACAAGGTGTCCAGTTTTAACTTTTCGAAAACATGAGTTGTTTAGATAAAGCATTTATAATCACGTCATGGGGAGCTACCCCATATGTAAACTGGCGTTACCGAAACTGTTGACGAAAAGATGTTGTGCCCCGAGTCAATGTCTATCATCATTGACCAAGATGCAAGGTCTAGTAGTTCACGCCCGATCCCCCCGGTCATGGTGTGAGGTTGTTAAACCTAATAGCGCTATCAACTAATAACTCGTTCGCCCCCAGCGATTAATCGGTACTGTAAGCAGGGACTTAATATGATAGATTTTCGTTTAGCTTTGCTAGTTGTGATTTATAAATAATATCCAAACGTATCTCCCCCGGAGATAGTAATTTAAAAGTACCCATTCGCATCTTTTCCCCCGGAAATATTAGTTTGGACGAATTCTTCCCAAAGATGGCAGTTTGTTCGTGTCCCTCCCTGGGACGCATGCTTTTAGTGTGTGAACTCACCTTAGGTTGCTCAGCAGATTAGTTTGCTTGGTCAAGCACGTTGGTCACCACGTCCTAGCATGGTTACCAGTATAGGTCAGGTTTGGGTATAGAGATGTCACGTATATTTTACACGTATCTAACACGTAGCATGCATAACACACAACATACACATCAATAATTATACACTAAGTTATTGGGCCTGTTCTAATCTTTAATCAGTTAATCAACACTTATCAACAGTAGCACAGATGCAAGCCCAAAACACGTTGTCACATTTGGTGGCCCAATAACCGAGTCGGACAGCCCAGTCGAGAATAGGTGGTCTCAACTCGAGAACACGTGGTCTCGAGTCGTAACTTCGAGTTGCGAATGGCTGGTCTCGAGTGGTGCAGGCATGAGTCGAAATCTCAAAGGTCTCGAGTTCAGTCTCGAGTCGAGATCATGAGATCTCGAGTCGAGACCTTGCAGGTTTCGAGTCCCTGAAGTTTGTTTCGAGTTGAAGAACCATGGTCTCAAGTCGCAATCGCCGCGGTCTCGAGTTATCACTTAGGCGGTCTCGAGTCGCAACTGAGGGTCTCGACTCGCTTGTCTGATGTTTCTAGAACACCTGCTAAGACTTGTACTAACCAATAGAATTCCAATTTCATGATTTTATGTACTATCCAATGAAATATCACAAACATGTTTTTTTGTCTACTTCTTAACAAAAACCGATCAAAACCTAAGATTTCAAATATTCATATCAACATTCAAACACATTCAACACATATTCATCATATGTTCATCCTACATAACCTTGCATTTTATGGACAAGAATCATAACACCTAAACTAGGTATTAAAGAAATCTTGCAAAACATTATCAAAGCAATATTTCCCTTACACTTTCTAGTATGAATCCATTGTTCAAAACACACTAGCTTATCCATATCATTTGTATTTCAAATTATTCATTCGGTTTACAAGAAACACATTGTTCATCAATTATCATCTAAACATTGATAACAAATCTATTATCTAATAAGCAACATACTCATTCAAACATCCAACTAACAAAACAGTTTTTATGCATTCATAAATCATCGTTTTTAACCAAGCAACTACAAAGCACTAACCGGCTAGATGTTGAAGGTATAGAGGATTGATGAAGGGAGCTTCCGAGTAATGGTAATGAGCTGATCCGAGAACCTTGTTGCTGTCGGTTCGACCCGAGAGGAGGAGAGGAAGATTGTGGTGGTGTTTTAGGGTTTTAGTGAGGGAGAATTAAGGAGAGTGTGGGAGTGAGTGTGAGGGAATGTTTGGGGATTTGGGATGATGATTGAGTGTCCAAAATAGGGGAATGTTGGCTTATGTGGGGGGTTTTATACTCGTTCCAAGGTGCACCCTAAAGGGATTTCGAGTGGGCTCAAAGGGAGGGGCGCGGTCCAAACGGCCCAACCGATTTGGTTTACCTGAGACCGGGTGGTCTCGAGTCGGGTCCATTGCGGTCTCGGTTCACTATTATACATACATACACACACACACACACACACACACATATATATATATATATATATATATATATATATATATATAGGGGAAAGTTCATTTGAGAAGAAAATTAAATTAAGAAGAAAAAGAACAAAGGGTAAAAATGTAAAACATTAAATAGTTTTTCTCTCAACTCATTTATTATTATCTTTGACTAATTAGTCATAAACACTATCATCCTTCACACTTAAATTTTTGCTTACACATATCAAAATTTATCCTACACGTTTTGAAATTTATCCTACACATATTGAAATTATCCTACACAGCTCGTAATTCATCCTACACATCTTGTAAGTTATGCTACACTTAAAATTATATATTTTTTCTTTTTTTGAAAAATATGTTTTTTTGAAAATAAATTACAAATTCAATGTAGTTAGCTATTAAAAAGTAAGACTACCAATTAATGATCCATCTAAGTTTACCAATGTACCCTTATACTAATATTAAATACAAAAATTAAATGAAGTAAAATGAAGCAATCTTATTGGTTGAAATTTCTTCTTTTTTATTCTTACAAAAAATTTCTTCTCATTTGAACTCTCCACTATATATATATATATATATATATATATATATATATATATATATATATATATATATATATATATATATATATATAATACACATACTTAATACAAGGATCACATAACTCATCAAGATAAATTCACGAACTTTCATTTAATAATATATATACACATAATGCTAAACAAGGAGGTTGCTCGAAAAAACCTAGAGTGTCACATTATCCCCAAGTTTTAAGAACTTTCGTCCCGAAAGTTAAGGCAGTCACTGTCAAGCTAGTATGAGTGAGTATGCCTCAACGGGGTGTCACATTCATTCCTGAGACAGCCCTTTGTCGTTCGACATCTGTCACAAGGTGATAGGTTGCTCCAAGCGATGTCATTGACTTCATCACTAGTATTTGGGTCCTTATGGTTCCAAAATTAGAATCAAGCCCTAGCAGAAATTCGTATAGCCTTACTTTGTCTTTTAGTTCCACCATTTTCTTCTCAATGTTGCAAGTGCAATTGCCACAATTGCATATGGGTGTAGAGAAGACTGATTGGATTTCATCCCATAATGCACGTAACTTTGTGTAGTATGCTGAGATTGATGACCCGTCTTGTCGGATAGGACTAAGTGATTGTTTCATTTCATACGCCTTAGGGGCAGTTTCTTTACCAAATCGTTCCTTCAAATCTGCCCAGATTTCTTGGGCAGTCGAAGCGTATTTCACGCTGGTTCTGATGTCCTTCTCCATGGCGGTATGCAGCCAAACCTTGATCATTGTGTCACACCGCATCCAGGCCATGTAAGTTGCATCAGATTCCTGCTTCTTGATTGTCCCGTCTATGAAACCCACCTTGTTTTGGCGAAGAAGAAATGTAGTCTTTCTTGAGACCAGTCAAGGTAGTGACCGTCTCCATCTGTGAGCACATCATTGATGTGCATCTACCTCGGGTAATCCGTAATCTGAGGCATGAATATAGTATGGAGAGTTGTGGTCGGAACCTACTTCCTCCTTTTTCCTTCCACAATCTTTGTCGTCGGTCATGGTGGTTAGAATTCTGGTTGGAGGTTTGGTGTAACAAGATCTTCTCTATTCCTGCTCTGATACAAAGAAAAGGAAATAATATAATTAGTGCAATAATAATAGGAATGAGATGATCGAAAATCATTTCCATCTTTAGCACGTGCAATACGCCCACTACGCCATCCTCCTATTGTTCCGACTATTAGATGCAGAGTCCCTACGACAGTCGGTACATATTACAATCATGTCCTTCTTTCGTTTTGTTTCGTTAACTGCTTCATGTTTGTAACCTTATATGGATTCTGTAACACCTAATTGTACAAATCATAGAAATTTGTGTACACACTATTGTCTTTGTCCTAAAACAACTACAATTATTAGTCATGTATACATATTGATAGAAGTAGTCAGCCATAGCTAAACATTATCATAATCCGTGATATATTTAAAAAAATCTTGTACACCTGAATCAAAGTTAACATTGGCAAATTGTGGACCAACACAGTTCATCACTACATAACTACAATATGATGTGTAGTATGACAGGAATTAATTGTACTCACAGTTAGAAAAGCAGTTCAACCAATGTTGGTTATAGGAATTTAGATGTATGATTAAACTTAAAAATTATGTTTTAGTTTAGAAATTAAAAATAAAAATAAATACATGTTAAACAGTCAAACATACTGACATATTGTGCATTTGAGTTATTCAGGTTTGCGTTTTATTATCATTTTCATCCTTGAGTTTGGCAATTTAATGCGACTTTCCTCCCTCGAAATTTAGACCTCGGGGACGAATTTCGTAAAAGTGGTCAAACCTTAGGGACGAAAATAACATTTTACTCTAAAAAATAATTTTAGCATGTTAAATTGAAGAGTAAAATGCCAAAACCGTCCCATAGGTTTGGTCACTTTTCTTAGGTTTTATTTTTGTTTGCATTTACATCCAAATCGTTAACTCAGTTAACATGTATCGTTAACGTAACTCATTGACGATTTTTGTAAGTCCCAAACCTCAGAGACGATTTTGGCGATTTACCTATTTATTCTTTTATTTTTCAGTTTTCTTTTTTATTGTCAAATAAAAAAGAAACAAAATATTTTAAATATAATATATATACATACACTATTATATATTTTAGTGTAATCGGGATTGACTTGGTGATTAAAGCGAATAATGATACGCATCAAGCAAGTTAGGAGGTGCGGGAATGCATGCTTGTTTGAGTTATTATAATTCGAAGTGTACGGGCGGAGCCCGTACTCTACGGGGGTTCCAAGGGGGCAACGACTCCTTGGCGGGGGTTCCGGAGCAGCGCCCGCAGGAGCAAGCTCCAAGGGGCGGCAACCCCTGGCGGGGTCCAAGGGGCAGAGCCCCTTGTTAATTAAGTTTTATTTTAATTGAATTGCTTTATGGAAAATGCCTTAGAAAATAAAATTTATGAAAATTCGTCCTAAATTTTAGGACAAAAAATTAAGACAGTTTTTAATGCTATTTGATTAAATTCGAACATAACTGCCAGAGGCAATTATCTGCAAAACACCCCCAAATTCCCATACAGTTTTTTGATCACTTTCTTCCTGGTTCACAAAAATTCGCAGACAAAAACAACATACCCTGGTTCTATTCTCAAAAATCAGAGTTGTATCCGACTGAATTATTCGAGTGAACCACCGAAATAATTTGATCTGAAAGTGACATCACGCCTCTCTAATCATAATGCAATCTGAAATTCCCCAACATACACACATTTGTTATTCATGCTTCTCGCAACCTTCTTGCATTGCAGGCTAATATTAAGTTATTAACATCCGATATGCTCAGAGTACAACATCACAGTAGTTGTCAAAAGAGAAGATTGTGTGAGAGCCCTAAGAGCCGTTCATTCAAGATTCTATTTTTCTAAAACATCAATAGCAGTTAGCATAATTGGTAGGAATAGACAGATGGAATGTATAGGCTACGGAGTCGAGTGACTCCATAGAACAATCATAAAAAAGCAAGCGGGTCAAGCAACACTGACATCGATACGGAAGCCTATAAACTATTTACAGCCTATAAACTATTTACAGCCCGGTACGATTGCCCATTTAACTTGCATGATTCTTGGAGCAACTTCGAAAATCACCAAAGTAAATTATTTTTATAAACAAAATACGTGAACCCGACACGCAACGGGCGGAAAAAAACATAAATAGCCACGGCAACGCGCGGGCATTCCCACTAGTCATTAATATCATATTTTATATTGTTTAAATACTTGAACTTCCTTAATTGTGTTTAATACATTAAGTACATTTTATATTGGTTCATTAATCATATAGCTTTTTTTTTGTAAAATTTTAAGCATAAACACGTAACATAACTAGCCAATAAGCGTATAAGAATGCCAATAAGTTCATAACCCATGAAAAAGTTGATGAATATGTTTATAAGTCTGGATCTCACAACTTAATTTGTCATTTTTTGTATGGTATTCATGGGTAAGGATAGTGTAAAAAGGGCCTAAAGTGTGAGAAGTGTATTATAACACTATATATAATATTATATAACACCATATAAACACCGTATAACAATATGTAACACCATATAATACCATATAACACTATGTAACATTATATATCATTATATAACAAATATAACACTATACATCTATCATAGACATGCTATCGGACAACCTATAGTGTTATATTTGTTATATAATGATATATAGTGTTATATGATATTATATGGTGTTACATATTGTTATACGGTGTTTATATGGTGTTATATAGTATTATATATAGTGTTATAATACACTTCTCACACTTTGAGCACTTTTTACAGGATCCTCTACCTGGTATTCATTATATATTAATCATTAATAATAAATAATTTCTCTAACCCGTGTCGCACACGATAACCTTATTACTAATATATAAAGAACTAGGTTAGAACCCCGTGTATTTCACGGGTTAAATAAATGTAATTTTATATATTAAATAATAAAAAAAGTTATATCTTTGAGAACCCCGTGTATTATACGGGTTGAGTAAATTTAATTTTATATATTAAATAATGAAAAAAGTTA
The DNA here is from genome assembly GCF_002127325.2 of Helianthus annuus. Taxonomy (NCBI): domain Eukaryota; kingdom Viridiplantae; phylum Streptophyta; class Magnoliopsida; order Asterales; family Asteraceae; genus Helianthus; species Helianthus annuus. Next base: position 6,439,318 of record NC_035437.2, read on the forward strand.
TATTTTTAAGAACCTCATGTGTTATACGGGTTGAGCACATGTAATTTTATATACCACATAATAAAAAGTTATATCTTTATAAACTCTATGTATTATATGGATTGAATAAATCTAATTTTATATACTACATAATAAAAAAGTTATATTTTTTTAAAAACCCCGTGTATTACACAAGTTGCATAAATGTAATTTTGTGTAGTAACATCTTTAAAAAACTAACGGATATACTCGATATACGATGGATGGGGTGATTCAGGTGGCGGTTCTTATAAGTGTCACGTAAACATAGTGATTACCGTATTTGAGTTGAGAATTGAACACAGAAATAAAAGTATAGAACAAATAAACATTGATTAATATTTTTGTTTAGCCCTTGTAAACATTTTTTAAATAGGTTATATCCTTAACTACTTTAGTTTAATAAAATAAATAAATCATTTACATTTTATTACTTTATATTGAAAGGATTATTCCAAACGTTATGTGATGTGTTAACATTATGAAAACGCACGTTTTGACGTATCCGATTGAACTCAATATATCCTATAGTTGCATTGCGATTGGATCAAAAAGTAACGTAAATCTAATTTATATCGTACAATCATAACGTATTATACGCGACCGACTAACTCAAATTTATATTGTCAAGGCAAAAACTCTTGAGAGGGTCAAAGTGGCATTTACAAAGTTCATAAAAAGTTAAGTGGTTAAAAATTATATTTCCTGAACTTAAGGGCTAAGAAAAGAGTAAAGATAAAATTTGACAAAGTTTTGGGGTAAGAAAGGAAACTATAACAAAGTTATAAATATCATAAAATACTATACTATCTCCTATACAAATTATTTAAATTTATATTAAATTTATTTTTATAATCATTTTTTAATTGATATTAATTATCTATAAAAATATATGGCTTCAATGAATGAATGACGTATGTCCTTTTATTGGTTTCTTTTATTATATAGTATAGAAGATATAGATAGATTGTATTTATATAAGATCTATATCTATACTATATAATAAATGAAATCTGATTTGAGACACATGTCATTCAATGAGGGCATCAATACTTTATAAATAAATTTTAAATTTTAAATTAAAAAAATTTAAATATTATATTAGAATTTTATTTTGATTGAATCCATATATCTAGAATGAATCACCATTATTCTGAATGAGATTTTAAATAATCAAAATCCTAATATACTTACTACCTCTTCTTAAAATAAACATAATTATGCTTTGCAATGCTCCTTACAACTATATAAAAGTTATAAGTGCATCAGTGCATGATTCTCCAAACAATCATACATGGATTTTCGTTTCAAACAATGAAACAAATCAAAATCCTTGATGTGTAAACACAAACACAACATACGGTGTTTCTTTAGACATTCTTGCAAGAACATTTTGTAAATATTTAGATGAGTAAATTACGTTTTTGGCCCCTGTGGTTATATCAGTTTTACTATATTGGCCCAAAATAAGAATTTTTAACAGATCAGCCCCCATGGTCCCATTATCTAACCGTTTTGGCCCCTGAGACTAACTCCATCTATTACCCTGGTTAATTATTTGTCACATGCAAGGGTATTTTTGTAATTTCTCTTCCCCTTTAAATCTAATTTCTATTTACCCAGATTTTAAGCACACTCTTCATCTACATGAACTTGAGCAAAAAAAAAAAAAAAAAAAAAAAACCAAAAGTTTCTGCACATCAGTTTCAGATCTTCATCAGATTTCAAAAACACTCTTCATCTACATGAACTTACCCAGATTTCAAGAACACTCTTCATCTACATGAACATGAACAAATAAAAAAAAAAAAAAAACAAAACCTAAATTCAAGAACAAGAACCCATCATCTGCACATCATCATCTTCAAACCCTAATCTTCAAGAACAATCATCATCTAACCCAGATCATCGTCATCATCATCATCATCCCCACATAAACAACATCCAAACACCCCCTAAATTCTTAACACAAAATTGTCAAAGAACAAATAAAAAACAAAACCCAAATTCAGTGTTTTGTGTGTTCGAATGAAACCCCCAAATCCGACTGACCTGGGTGATTCAATCGTCGCCGGATGTTTGAACGGAATCGATCGTCGCTGTGTCAATCGTCGCCGGATGTTTGAACGGAGTTGATATCCACCGGCCGTTCTTCTCCATCGTCTTCCCCGTCGAACCAACCTCCGATGTCCACCACAACCACCACCTACAACCGTGAACCACCCTCTCATCATCACTGGTAACCCACATCAATCGTCTTCTCCGGTCACCGTTCTTCACCACCATCATCACCATACCATCAATCAACCCTACTATTTGTTCAAGACACGCAGATGATGATGATCTGATTTGTTAAAGAAATCAGATCTGGGTTTTTGTTCAAGAGATGCAGATGATGATTTGTTCAAGACACGCAGATGATGATGATATGATTTGTTCAAGAAATCAGATCTGGGTTTTTGTTCAAGAGAGATGCAGATGATGATCTGATTTGTTCAAGAAAATGATGATTTTGGGTTTTATTTATAAAGTCATAAAAGGGGGAGGGGAAATTACAATTTTACCCATCATGTGCAACCCATGTGACCAAGAAATTAACCAGGGTTAGGGTTTGGTTAGACTTAGGGGCCAAAACGGTTAGATAATGGGACCATGGGGGCTGATCTGTTAAAAATTCTTATTTTGGGCCAATATAGTAAAACTGATATAACCACAGGGGCTAAAAACGTAATTTACTCTATTTAGATAAAGCTAAACGTTTGTTTTTATTATGATCATATTAAATAATAACAGTATTTTCTCAACTATAGTTAATTGGTTTTATTGATTCAATTTTTGTTTATTCATTTACATTACTTTTATCAGTCTAGAAGTCCCTTTTCAGACCTTTCAAATGGTATGGGACATATTACATTATCAATAGTTTTTATTGGTTTTCTTACTAATTGTGATAAAAGTAATTATTTTGTACAATTCATATTGGTTTATAGCTTTGAATACGAGCATACCTTATATTAATGTTAATGATAGCGAAAGTGAGGAAATTATATTTGAATGGTAGAAAATATAATATTATGCCAACATTAACCCGTCAGAATAATCTATTATCTGATAAAATCAGACACGTTACCTTTGAACAAGAAAATGTCACAATAAATATTAGTAGTGGTACAAAATGTTAAGTTCGTATGACAAATCCTAAAACAAATAACAGATCATATTATTATGAATGGCTATACAAACTTCAATATTTATTTCGTATTTGGTCTGCATATTACTCTATATTATATATACTTAGATCATATTATTATGGACATATTTTTTTATTTCACATTATAATTATGATTCACCCCGTATATTACACGGGGCAATAACCTACTATAATATACTTATATCATACACATTTTTTGATTTTTTATGTTTTAAATTAACTATTATTACTAGTATTTATGTTTTAAATTAACGATTTTTCGTAAATCGGCATATACAAATAGACCCGAATGCAAATAAGCTGATTCCAATCGGTTTTTCGGATCTTATTCAAATTCAAATGGAATCTGACTTCACTTTTAAACTTTTTAAATTCTAATAACTTGAATAAAGGGATTCCAAAAACTACCCCATCTACCCTTATTCGTTACTTGATTATATCATACACATTTTTTGATTTTTTTATGTTTTAAATTAACTATTATTACTAGTATTTATGTTTTAAAATAACTATGTTTCGTAAATGGAATTTGACTTCACTTTTAAACTTATTAAATTCTAATAACTTGAATAACGGGATTCCATAAACTACCCTATCTACCCTTTATAAGTTAAGTCTCTGTTACTTGATTTCCATCCATATCATCTGTGTCATCGTCCCCTCTTTACTTCCTCTGTATGTATTTGTTTCTGGGCTTTGCATAACATATCTTTTCATCTCTTTTTCTTTGCGTTTTTTAGCAGCCATTGTGATCATTGCTTTAACATCCTTTTGCTCCTCATCTTAGAGGCTAACATTCAATTTCTATCTGTTATACCAAGTGGTTCTTTATGTAGAACGTGTCGATACTAAACGACCAATGTCAATAGTGAGTGGTTCTTTATGTAGAACGCGTCGATACTAAACTTGGGTTCGTAAAGTGTTGTTGTTCTAAAAGATGTTAAACCAACAATCACGATGGTTGCTAAAAACGCAAAGGAAAAGAGAAGAGTCGATATATGCGAAGTCCAGAAACAGATACATATATAGGATGGACAAAAGGAGGAAGATAAATTCCATTTGCTCCTTAGTGTATGTGTATATATTAACCAAAACTCTTCAACATACTTCTATATTTTTCTGTATTTGGGTTGAGATGGGCATATACCATTGGTTTATTTTTATTAAATTTGGCCAACGGTAATTTTTTTAGATAAATACATGATGCATGGATAGATAAAAAGGTCAGGAGTCAATATGTTATTTATTGGTTGTTGATGTGAATCTAATATACTCAATAAGAGATGTGGAATTGTTTTTCATCCAAATATAGTGAAGCGGTTATTGTAAGACCAAAGGTAACTAGCAATCGGTTTAATTCCTTATCATCCGAGGAGGATATGGGCCTGCTAAAAATCCATTCTTAAAAGATGAAATTAAAGATGTGTCTTGGCTTGTGGTAGTCAAAAAGCATTTGATGGTAAATTTATTAAAAGTACTAGACATGTTTAGAGGTGATTTTATGTGTTGTTTTTCTTAAAGAATGTGATTGTAAGGGTTACATCAACAAAGGTTGTGATTTTTTTTTTATTTAAATTAACCATCGTCAATATCATTCCACACGAAAAAGGGCAATTACAAAGCAATGGCAGGTAGTCGGGCAACAAGTTGCAGGAGGTTTAGAACTTGGTTTTTCATTGAATAACAAATTGCAGGAAACGTGAATAAAATAGAATCAAGATCCTAAGACTTATGTGCCAAACTAGGAAACAGAATAACCGATAAAAAGATAACAGATTCAACCCCTTCTCGAACGAAAAAGCAATCTATCTCTACGTGTTTAGTTCTCTCATGGAAAACTGGATTGTTTGCTGAGGAACGTGAAACCACAGACTGCTTCTTTGTTTTCCAAGACACTGGAGCACCACCCAAAAGTAACAAATAACCTGTCCGTGAGCGTCTTGTGTCAGAACATCCCAACCAATCGGCATCACAATAAGCAACAATATTAAAACCACCACTCTTAGGTATGAAAATGCCTTGACCAAGAGTGGATTTTATGTACCGGAGCACACAAAAGTGCAGCATTCAAGTGATCAACTCTAGGTTCATTATGGGTTTGCTCGATGGTTGTGTCATTCTCTACTTGCATTTCACTTCTAAAACCAACAAAATCAGTCGGTACATGGGTAGTACCAGACTAAGTGGGTTCGGTTTGTGGGACAAAATCTGCCATAACATTCCCTTCATCATTCTAGGCTTCTGTTTGTTTAATGCAGTCATCATCATACCACATGGGTACCTTGAATATTTCAGAAGTTGGGTTTTAGACTTAAAATGGGCAAACAGAAAATTAGTTTCAACAAACTTGACATCGCGACATATGGCCATTTTACCATGTTGGATGTCAAGAATTTTAAAACCTTTTGTTCCTTGTGGATATCCCATGAGCACCCCTGGTCTCCCCCTGAATTTGAACTTGTCACCTCCTGCTTCTATACCACTATAATAGGCTAAACAGCCTAAAGTCCTCATGTGATCATAATCTAGTTTTTGTCCAAAGACTATCTCATATGGTGTTTGGTTTTTAATGTCTTTGGACGGGAGTCGATTAATGATATATGTTTTCCTTTCTATACACCCTCCCCAGAATCGCTTCGGAATGATCGCTTGGAACATGAGGGCCCGAGCGGTTTTGAGGAGATGTCTGTGTTTTCGCTCCACCACCCCGCTTTGTTGGGGTGTGTGAGGGCAAGTAGTTTCTAGTAAAATGCCCTCACGAGCATAAAACTCCTTCATGCGATTGGAAATGAACTCACATCCATTTTCACTTCTTATCCATTTAATTGGTTTTGAAAACTGATTTTTGACCATATTGTGAAAGCTTATCAAACAGTCACTCCCTTCACTCTTATGTTTGATGAGAAAAACCAAAGTGCCCATCTAAAATCATCGACAATGGTTACGAAAAAACTCGCATGGCCTGTTGATGGTTTATGATATCTACCCCAAATGTCACAATGAACCAACTCAAAATATTCATTAGTCTTAATAAAACTCTTAGGAAACGGAGTCCGTGTGTGCTTAGCTTTAATGCATGAATCACAGGCATTGTCTTTAAAATTAAAAAAAACATCTTTAAAAAATTAATATGTGATTTTGGAATCGGAAGCGTGACCTAGTCTTGAATGCCAAACTTTAACGTCAACTTTGATCGCCATAGCCTTTCTTTCTTGAGCCACCATACCCATCCTGTGAAAACTCGAGTTTCCAAGATTCCTTACTCGCATTGATTGCACGTTGACTGTTTAGTTGTTTGCTTGTTTGCCTTGTAATTGTATACGTGGATTATATGAATTATATGTTGAGATGTTTGCTGGTTATGTTATCTGTTTAATGTGATTAAGGTGTTTATCATGTATCCTGTTTAAAGATCTAAACTAATTAAACCTCGAACATGTCTGACGAAACACAAGTGATTCGCCATAAACCGCACCGACGAAACAGAGTTCGTTTCGTCACAAGCATCCCGACGAAACGAGTGTTTCGCCGGCCCGTTGTTTCGCCAAAGCCCACTAAGGGCCCAGTTCATTTACATGTTATATTTTACTCAAACTGTTGCATTCGGGAAACAACGGACCAAATCAAAACCCTAGAGCCCCTCTTTTGTGTGACGGCACTTTGTGTTCTCCAAGCCCTCTCTAGCGATCAATCCATTATTTCATTCCATCTCGGCCTTGATTGATTAATTATGAGCACATAGTTTAGCATACCGAGCAAACCAAGGTGAGTTCACACTCCTACCAAATCATGGGATTCCCAGGGTTGGGAATGGGTTTGAATAATTACTTGTACTTACATTGTTACTGGGATTACGTACCACTGACCTCGTGAGGGGAAGGTCACTTGTAGATACTGCTAGACTAGTGATACTAATACTACTCTTCGCACACACGCCTGGAGTGGCCACGATACTAACATAATACTAATCTTCGCACACATGCCTGGAATGGCCACGATACAAATACTAAACTTCGCACACATGCCTGGAGGGCCGCGATACAAATATACCTAGTCTAGAATACATGGGAAACCCCCACTAATCTTCGCAAACATGCCTGGAGGGCCGCGATACAATTATATATGATACCTGGTTACTAAACGAACATACGGTTTACACTACGAATACTAAAAACTAAACAACCAACTGTGAACTCTCTTAACTTTGTTGTTGACTCTCTGTTACATGCCTTGCAGGTCGTTAGGTACTCATGGAGCTTGCACTGGGAGGCGCAGTCGTTGTGGGACATGGATCGTGGATGCCATGTTAAACTTATTAACACTTGAACTTGTTACTTACATTGGGTTTTCATATTATGCTTCCGCTACTTAAACTATGTTTTGTTTGGACACCAATTGTATTGTGTTGGATTTCATAAACTGCTTTGAATTATATGCTATGTTCAATATGATTGGTGGCTTGATCTTGGTCATGTCACGCCTCCAAGCGGTGGTACTCCGCGTGTAGATTTTGGGGGTGTGACAGATTGGTATCAGAGCCATTGGTTATAGAGAACTTGGTTTTAATAAGGGGTAAACGTTTTTATTAAAACCAGACTATAACCTGTACAGTGCTCAACGATCCACAACGACGCTTCGCTCCACGTGCAAGACTCAACATCCTAGGTAATATGGTTTATGTTTACATTACCTACTTGCTAGATTGCATAGAACTTTGCTCATGGTATGCTTAGATAAACGTAACACTATTGCTTGAGAACACTTGTGTGCTTACTCTCTTCTGTCATCGCATTTTCACGAACCTTTCTCACTTATGTTGCCTTTGATATGAAGATCATGGCTGGACGCATTAACATGACACAAGCCCAGTTGACGGCTCTCATTAACGAACAAGTTGCTGCGGCACTTGCAGCCGCACAAGCAGGAGGTATACCCTTCAGTCGTAACTCACACTAGGATCTTTAGATCCTACATTCCTAAACCAAATCTTGTGTTTAACCTTGTCCTATTCTTATACACAATAGGTCAACACGCTCAGCAACATGTTTGCACTTTCAAGAATTTAATGGACTGTCGTCCAAGTACATTCAGTGGCACTGAAGGAGCGGTTGGACTCCTCCGTTGGTTTGAAAAGCTCGAGTCCGTATTTGAGATGTGTGAATGCCCTGAGGCTCGCAGGGTGAAGTACGCCACTGGTACTCTAGAAGGTATTGCGCTGACTTGGTGGAATGCGCAAGTTCAGATGTTAGGGTTGGCAGCTGCTAACGCCACCCCATGGAACGACTTTAAGGAACTGATCAAGCGGGAATACTGCACTCGAGACGACATCCACAAGTTAGAAGTAGAGTTCTTCAATCTGAAAATGACGGGGTCGGAGATTGAGGCTTATACTAAAAGGTCAAACGAGCTGGCCATCTTGTGTCTAACTATGGTGGACCCTCCTGTCAAGCGTATTGAGTTGTATCTTAAAGGGCTAGCACCAGAAATTCAAAGTCATGTGACATCGGCCAACCTTAATAATATCCAGGATATTACATGCCTAGCTCATTGCCTCACAGATCAAGTAGTGGAACAGAACAGGCTGCCTAAGCGTATCAGCGCTACTACTACCGCTACTGCTACTCCTGCTACTCCCAGTGACATCAAGAGAAAATGGGATGGGGATTCCAGCAAGGGTTCAGCTACCGTTCAGTCTCAAGTACAGCAGCGCAAGACTAATGACTACCAGAGTCCGGGTCAGCAATCTTCTGGTAGTCAGGGGCAGGGTGGATATCGGGGAAATCACCCAAAGTGTAACAGATGCAACAGGCACCACAGTGGTCAGTGCAACCGGGGTCGTTGTCAGAGGTGTCTCAAGATGGGTCATGAAGCTAAAGATTGCAGGAGTTCACGACCTGAGAATCAGAACCAGCAACAACAACCACCAGCTCCACATAACCAGCACCAGCAGCAGCGAGGCAACAGGGGATGCTTTCAGTGTGGTGCTGAAGGCCATTTCAAGCGAGACTGCCCCAGTTAAACCAGAACCAGAACAACAAAAACAATAATCAGGGCAATGGGAACAACAACGGGGGAAACAATGATGGGAATAATGGCGCTAGGGGTCGTGCATTTGTGCTGGGGCAGGGTGATGCAAGGAATGATCCTAACGTAGTGATGGGTAAGTTTCTTCTCGACGACTTTTATGTTTCTGTATTATTTGATTCGGGTGTGGATACAAGTTATCTATCTTTGAAAGTTAGTCAAATGTTAAAACGTGCACCAACTCCCTTAAACACCAAACATGTCGTAGAGTTAGCAAATGGTAAAAGTTTAGAGGCCACACACGTAGTCAAGGGTTGTAACATTGTCTTAGCTAGTCAGATCTTCTCCATCGATCTCATTCCTATAGTTCTGGGTAGTTTCGACATCGTCATTAGTATGGATTGGTTATCTCAACATCAAGCAGAGATCTTATGCAAGGAGAAGATTATTCGTATTCCCCGTTCTGGTAAAGAATCCCTCGAAGTTCAAGGCGACAAGAGTGGTGCCGTGGTTGGCATCATCTCCTTTCTAAAGGCTCAGAAGTGTTTGCGTAAGGGCCACACCGCCATTTTGGCACTTGTTACAGACGCATCAACGAAAGAGAAGAAATTAGAGGATATTCCAGTAGTACGCGACTTTCCTCAAGTGTTTCCTGAAGATTTACCTGGGCTACCGCCGCATCGCCCGGTCGAATTTCAAATCGAGCTAGCTCCAGGAGCAGCACCTATAGCTCGAGCACCGTATCGCTTAGCTCCATCAAAGCTGGAGGAACTATCTACACAACTGCAAGAACTTTTGGATAAGGGTTTTATTCGTCCTAGCTCTTCGCCTTGGGGAGCTCCAGTATTATTTGTGAAAAAGAAAGACGGTACTTTCCGCATGTGCATAGATTACCGCGAACTGAACAAGGTGACCATGAAGAATCGCTATCCTCTTCCACGTATTGATGACTTATTCGACCAGTTGCAAGGGTCGAGCTACTACTCAAAGATAGACCTGAGGTCAGGCTACCATCGGCTGAGAGTCCGGGATGAGGACGTCTCCAAAACCGCATTCAGAACTCGCTACGGCCACTACAAGTTTCTAGTCATGCCATTCGGATTAACAAACGCGCCTGCAGTCTTCATGGATCTTATGAACAGGGTGTGCAAGCCTTACTTGGACAAGTTTGTCATTGTTTTCATCGACGACATCCTGATCTACTCTAAGAGTCAGGAGGAACACGAGCAGCATTTACGACTCATTTTGGAACTTCTTCGAACAGAATAGTTGTACGCCAAGTTTTCAAAATGCGACTTCTGGCTTCGTGAAGTCCACTTTCTAGGCCATGTGGTAAACAAGGATGGGATTCATGTTGATCCATCCAAGGTAGATTCGATCAAGAACTGGACTGCACCACGTACACCAACGGAAATACGCCAATTCTTGGGTTTGGCGGGTTATTATAGACGGTTCATCAAAGACTTCTCAAAGATTGCACAGCCGCTTACACTACTGACACAGAAGGGTGTCACTTATTGTTGGGGTAATACTCAGGAATCAGCTTTTCAGCACTTAAAGGATAGGCTCTGCAGCGCACCTATTCTTTCATTGCCAGAGGGCACGGACGATTTTGTGGTCTACTGTGACGCATCAATACAGGGTCTTGGTTGTGTATTGATGCAACGGGATAAAGTCATTGCTTATGCTTCGCGCCAACTTAAGATTCACGAACGGAACTACACGACGCACGATTTAGAGCTGGGAGCTGTCGTTTTCACGCTTAAGATACGACGACATTACCTGTACGGTACCAAGTGCACCATCTACACCGATCACAGGAGTCTCGAGCATATCTTCAAGCAGAAGGAATTGAACATGCGTCAATGTCGATGGGTTGAGCTACTGAACGATTACGAATGCGCCATCAAGTACCATCCGGGCAAAGCCAATGTTGTGGCTGACGCCCTCAGTCGAAAAGATACTACACCTAGACGTGTACGAGCATTACAACTCACAATCCAGTCCAGTCTTCCTGCATAGATACGAGATGCTCAGGTAGAAGCATTGAAACCAGAAAACGTCAAGGCTGAAGCCTTACGCGGTTCAAGGCAGCGATTGGAACAAAAGGAAGACGACGCCTACTATGTACCGGGGCGCATTTGGGTCCCACCATATGGCGGTTTACGAGAACTTGTGATGGATGAAGCACATAAGTCTCGCTACTCGGTACATCCAGGTTCGGATAAAATGTACCACGATCTCAAAACTACGTATTGGTAGCCTAGCATGAAAGCCCTCATCGCAACTTACGTTAGCAAGTGTTTAACTTGTGCGAGAGTCAAATTCGAATATCAGAAACCATCGGGCCTACTTCAGCAACCAAAGATACCACAATGGAAATGGGAGGAAATTTCCATGGATTTTGTTACTGGCCTACCTAGATCCCAGCGTGGAAACGATACTATTTGGGTGATCGTGGATCGACTCACAAAGTCTGCACACTTCTTGGCTATCAAGGAAACGGATAAGTTCTCCACTCTAGTAGACGTATATCTCAAGGAAGTTGTCTCAAGGCACGGGGTGCCAACCTCAGAACTGTGGCAAGCGATGCACAAATCTTTTGGCTCACGATTAGACATGAGCACAGCGTATCACCCTCAGACGGATGGGCAGTCTGAGCGCACTATTCAAACTCTAGAAGACATGCTTCGGGCATGTGTTATCGATTTCGGCAACAGCTGGGAAAAACATTTCCCTTTGGTGGAGTTTTCGTACAATAACAGTTACCATACCAGCATTCAAGCCGCTCAATTCGAGGCATTATACGGGCGTAAATGCCAATCACCTCTCTGTTGGGCAGAGGTGGGCGATAGTCAGATCACAGGTCCAGAACTCGTAGTTGATGCTACGGAAAGAATTGCTCAGATACGGCAACGCATGGCGGCAGCTCGTGACCGTCAGAAAAGCTACGCTGATAAGCGTAGGAAACCTTTGGAATTTCAGGTCGGGGACCGGGTTCTACTCAAAGTCTCACCCTGTAAGGGTGTGGTTCGCTTTGGTAAGCGAGGTAAACTCAATCCGCGGTATGTCAGACCGTTCGAAATCATAGAAAGAATAGGCAAAGTGGCCTACAAACTGAACCTACCAGCGGAACTCGGGGGAGTTCACAATGTTTTTCACGTGTCGAATCTGAATAAGTGTCTGTCAGATGAGACCCTTATAGTTCCTTTGAAGGAGCTCACTATCGACGAACAGTTACATTTCGTCGAGGAACCTGTTGAAATCACGGACCGGGATGTTAAGGTCCTCAAGCACACTAGAATACCTCTTGTTCGAGTTCGTTGGAACTCCCGTCGTGGCCCATAGTTCACCTGGGAACGCGAAGATCAAATGAAACTCAAATATCTCCAGTTGTTCAAAACCAATGTAACTACTATTGAGGCTGAAGCTACTACAGAATTTCGGGACGAAATTCCAACTCAACGGGGGGATTATGTGACACCCCAGGAAAACCAGTAAACGATACAACTTACCTAGCTTCCTCAGTAACCGCATGCTAAATTCCGGGACGAAATTTCTTTCAAGTTGGGGATAATGTGACAACTCGAGTTTCCAAGATTCCTTACTCGCATTGATTGCTGATGCGTGTGTAGTGTAATATATTTTAGATGTATATTTAAGCCCCTTTTTACACTTTTAACCAAGTTTTAAATTTATAAAACACGATATTTACTAACACTAAACACACATATGGGCAAGTGCACCCATCGTGGACGTAGTATAGTGTTGGTAAGATACCGAGGTCGTCCAAGGACACAAGAGCTTTTAATACCGGTTTATCCTCAACGTCTAATCAAATCAAAAAAGTGAGAAAAATGTTTTAAACTAAGAAAAATAAAAACTAACTAAATGCTGAAAAATAAAATAAAATAAAAACAGATAGACAAGATGAATCACTTGGATCCGACACGTGTGTTAGTATAACCTTTGATTATTTTCGCACTTTTGCACTTGTTTAAGAGATTATCTTAGTTATTGTAGTAGGCCCCTCTTTTGAAGGCGACGTTACCCTCAACCCAGTAGTTTGAGTCAGCAAGGATACAATCCTAAAGGGTCGGATTATTGAAAGATAATGAATTAAGTTATTAATGCAAATTGTGGTAGGCCCCGCTTTCGGCGGTGACGTTACCCTCGGCTAAGTAGTCTGAGTCAGCAGGGATACAGTCCTAAATAGCCGGGTTATAGTATTAATAGTAGTTAACTTATGAGGGGGTCAAAGAGTTTGGATCCCCGCCATCCAATACCTATGGGCATTGAAGGAGATCCTACTAAATTTGACCCAGGTCCCAAGCAGGACCTCTAAATGCTGAACAAGGGCAAGACCCTTACCAAACCGTTCCCTTAACCCCCGACCAGGTAGCCAACATACCTCCATATAGACCGTGGAGATATGAATGGTGAAAATCTTTTATTTTATATAGACAGTAAAATAATGCCAAGACACCACGGACAAACGATAAGGAAAGATCACCTTCAACATAAGTAACTAGTTATTAAAGTCATTAATACAAAACCAAATAAAAAGTGCAAAAGATTAAAAATAAAAAGTATTATACTAAACACTTGTCTTTACCAAGTGATGTAAGAGACTTAGGCAAACATGGCCTTGATTGTCAAGAACTCTTACGATCAATCTTGGATCCCGAGACGACTCACACACTCTATGATGGACAATGGATGATGGTGGTGGATGATGGTGTTATGGTGGTGGTGGGTGGTGGATGAAGTGTGAGAGAGGTGGTGTGCCAAGGGATGAGATGGAATGAAACCAAGCACCCCTATTTATAGGATGAACAGAAGGCTGGGCACGGCCCCGTGTCCGCTGGACACGCCCCCGTGCCCGTCTGACATTCTCTCTCTTCATTAATTGTAATTCACAATTACAATTAATGCGCCTGCTGTACTTTCACCACGCCCCCGTGCCCGCTGGACACGGCCCCGTGGTGGGCAATGGAAGCTTCGACTGGTTTGTCTTTTCTGCTGCTTCTTGGGCACGGCCCCGTGTTCGCTGAACACGGGGCGTGTTCAGTCTTCTGTTTTCTCTTCTTTGCCTTGGGAGGTGCCGTTGAGGGTCCGGGCGGTCTACTTTTATTCCTTTTCTTGTATTTATGCTAGAATTAGTTGTCTTTTTGGTTCTTTTGTGATTTTGAGCTCATTTCATCCAGAAAATACAAAAGAAAGACAAAAACACTCTTTTTCCAACATTAGTACTTAAAAAGGGTTAGTTTTATGCCTTAATTGATGTGATTTATATGTTGCATTTTACACACATCAAATACCCCCACACTTGAACTTTTGCTTGTCCTCAAGCAAAACTCTTTTAAATGTGGCTTACACTCCCAAATGGAATAGGTAGAAGAGAAAGTTTTTAGCTTGTCCTAGAGTGTCGGGAATCCAAGGTCTTTGTAAGTTTTATTTTTATTTATTTACAATCCTATTCGTTATGATTTATTTTGAACGTTTCATAAGATAAATTACTTATTTAGGCATAGCATGCCTTATTAAAATTCCATTTATACACAAGTTCATATACCTCGCGGGGGATCACTCAACACTCGGCCGAAGGTGTAATTTTTAGTGAATCACTCGAGAGCGGCATGGAACTTACGCCTTCCATAGGCTTGTCAAGCAATCAATCCTCCTCCTTTTTAACTTTTTACCTTTGTAAATATCAAGAGGACTTTTTGGGGTGAAGGGTTAGGCTTGGGTTAAAGGTGGTTGGTTGGGTTAGTTAGAAAAAAAGGCGAAAATCGTAAAAAGCGTCGGTTTTCGTGACATACCTTGTTTTTAGTGACTTTTTATTTTGAAGTATTTCTCCAAACAAGCTTTTATATAGCTTTTGTTTGTTTTTGACTTCATCATTGTTTGTTTGTTTGTTTTTTTTTTTTTCATCACATAAAAAAGGCGAGTTTACAAAAAACCGAGCTTGTTACTAAAATAAAAGGTGAAAAATAAAAAGGGTTTTTGGTGGGCAAAAAGCGTTTTGGGGTAATGAAATGAAAGGTTTAGGCTCAAAGGGGCTATCTAGGGGGATTTTGGGTAGGTGGTAAAAAAAATGAAAAATAATGGTTTAGAAAGAAAAATATGGTTAGTCCTAATGCCTCCATCACTTACTTACTTGGGTTTAAGTTGGTAAGGACCGGGAATGTATTGTCATGGCAAGTTCTAGAGTTGTAAGAACCAAGTGGCTATTCACACAAGAAACGAAAAATGAGCATTTAGTCTAAATATGTATATCTTTATGCTCAATAAAGGCTCAAAACTCACTTTTGTGGGAATGGGTTTTTAATGTGATCAAGTATATATAATCGAATTTTTAACTAGACTTGTTATGCCGTTTCGTAATTTTCTTATGTTGGTTCTTTGTTATCACGACGCTATCGGTTGTAAATTTGTAAAAATATAACCTTTTTAGAACTTGTTATTCCCAACTTAAACTAAGACAAGTAAATGATAAAAAATAGAAAAAGTTTTTTGAAAAAATTTTTGGGGTGTTTAGCGGTTCCAATAGAGTTTTGTGTAAGGCTTGTATTTAGGATTTGCAAAATTCAAGGTTTTAGCATTCCCCCCACACTTAAATTACACATTGTCCTCAATGTCTCCAAAAATAAGGTTTTTGGTTGATTAGAATGTGTAAAAGTAGGTTAAAAAGCAAAGATTTATGTTACTGGCATCCTGGACACGGCCCCGTGGTGACCGGGCACGGCCCCGTGGTCAGGTGCCAGTAACGAAATTAAAGAATTAAAACAGAAGCCTGGACACGGGGGCGTGTCCGCTGAACACGGCCCGTGTCCAGTTACCTGAACTGGGTGTTTTTCTGCAGGTGGCTCAGCACGGGGTCGTGTTGGTTGGGCACGGCCCGTGTTGAGCCTTCTGTGATGGAGATTTGTGTCGGGTTGCTCTGTTCTTCGTGCATGGGTCCATTTTTCTCGTTCCCTTTTCATTCATTACCACCATGAGTGTGTTTTATTCGCTAAACAACCATCAATCTTAAAAACCATCATAACATTGCAAACATAGAGAGATATTACATAAAGTTAAAGATGAAAGTACATAAATATTAAACCATGGAGTTCTAGCCCTATGTTTTATTCTAATATAGCAAAATTTCCAAGAAGCTACTAATCTTGGTTAGATAAGGCTTTTTAGAACTCCTTTTTCCGGGCGTGGTCCTCCTCATATATCGGCGAGCCACTCCTCTACCTCCCTTGGAAGGAGAAAAGAGGGCTCATTTGTATTAGTTTAAGGAGTTTCGACTTCCGCTGGAATTTCTTGTGGGTGTTCCATGGGAGGTTCTGCGGGAAAGTCGTCCCAACCGGTAGGGTTGTTAACCCCGAGTGCCAAGTTCCAGTCCTGTTGTGGAAGGACTGGCTCCATAGGAGGTGCTACAAGAATGTTTAACCTTTGGTGCAAAAGGTTAATTTCTTGGAAGCTACTTTCAAGTCCCATTGTAAGATCGTTAATACGGTCAATAAGGACCTCCTCTACTGACGTCATTTCGTCGAGAGCTTCCCTCAATGCTATCACATAGTGCACAAGTGTAGCTTCAACGGAGGGTCTTCTTCCCCTTCTGCTGTTTGAGGAATGAACGGATGATGTTTCGCTGTTTTCACTCGCCATTCTACGAAAAATAAACCAAAAGTAGTTTATATAACGAAACAGTTTCTGGACACGGCCCCATGCTCATTGAGCACGGCCCCGTGTTCATCTTTCTACAGAATTTTGAAGCAAGGAATCTTGGGTTTCTAAGTTATTTTCTGAATTTATGTAGACTTTTTGGTCATAAATAACTTTAAACAATGTTACACAACATGTTTTCACCAAGATTCCATGATCAAAACTCCTTGTTTCCTACCACAAAGGTTGAAAAATTCAAACTTTTCATGGTAGTTCTTGAAGAAAGATGAAAAGAAGGAAATGTCTAGAAGAGGAAAGGACAAGATGAGTTGTTGGAACCTTCTTTTAGACTTACCTAGGATTGTTTGAGAGAAGATTCCTTCAAATCTCTGTCCCAAGTTGGTCCAAATGTGCAGGATTTTTGGCTGCATTTATAGAAAACGACAGCCTCCTGGACACGGCCCCGTGTTCGCTGGACACGGCCCCGTGTGCAGATAAAATTCTGACACAGTTTGTCCGTATTCTGACGTTCTGATCAGAAGGGAATCTTTTGGTGGACACGGGGGCGTGTTGGCCGGGCACGGCCCCGTGTCGGGTAGCTGTTTTATGAAGTTTGTCGCTACTAAGGAGTTTATTTATATCGGGTGGTTCTTGATTTGTTGGAACAACCCCAAAGTTGTCACACCCCCAAAATCCACCCGCGGAGTACCACCGCTTGGGAGCGTGACATGACCAGGATCAAGCCACCAATCATATTGAACATGTAAATATATAGTAAAAGTTATCCATCAATACGAAAGGTGTTTATCAAAACCAACATAGTTAAGTATAGCGGAAGCATTAATGTAAAAACCCAATCATAAGTATTAATGTATGAAATGACATAAGTAATCACGATCCATTTGCCCACAACGACCTGCTCCTCCTTGTGCAAGCTCCATAATGTACCTAAGGTCCTGCAAGGCATGCAGCAGAAAATCAACAACTAGTTGAGCGAGTTCACAGAAAGTAAGTTCATAACAGTAATGCGTAAGTTCATCTAGTGGGGGCTTCCCATGCAAGTATATACTACTGGTGGGGGATTCCCACATTTATCCTTAATAATGGGGGCTTCCCATTATGGTACTTACTAGACTCTTTGCAACCATGTGTTCTTCTTAATCCGAGAACAGGAATACGTACAAGGTCACGCAGGATTTACGTGAGTGCCCTTCCCCGAGGACAGTGGTACGCGTGGGGTTTATGTAGGATTTACGTAAGTGTCCTTCCGACCCGGAAGACAGTAGTGGGTGTTAGGTTACGCAGGATTTACGTAAGTGTCCTCCCGACCCGGGAGACAATGGTAGATACTAGTTTACGTAGGTTTTACGTAAGTGTCCTGACTATCCTGAGGACGATGGTCTATAGTCTAGTGATTGCGTAAGTATGAGTAATCATTCCATATCAAACATTCCAACCTAATTCCCAACCCGGGAATCCCATGCCTTGGCTGTGTGAACTCACCTTGGGTTGCTCGGCAGATACACAAAGAAGAGGGTTCTTGAACTAACAGTGGTCAACCACGTCCTAACAGGGTTACCACACAAGTCAGGTTTTGACTCAAGTAATGCACGTACGTATCACATAAGTTAACGCGTTACAAACACGCATAGATCATGGTAACACTTAACAGTCAAGAGCATAATCTTAGCCCAAATGTACTCGGCCCAACATAACCCGGCCCAATTAAACAACATAATAGTCCAATGGCATACACGGCCCAAACACTTAAACAGATAATTCAACTTGTACGACCCATGCATCTTGTGCGACTGGGGATCACATTGTGCGACTCGTTTTGGGCTTTGAGGCCCAACAGTTAAACAAACTTTATCACATGTGCGATTCAGTAAACCTTGTGCGATTCATACGGGTTGTGCGACTGACTTTGGGCTTGTTCGGCCCAAACAGCCTAACGGCTCAACTTGTGCGATCAGTGTGGGCTTGTACGTTTGTGTCTTGGGCTTCTAAGGCCCAACAGCTAAACGACGTTACCCCTTGTGCGACTGGGCATGCCTTGTGCGACTGGAGACCCCTTGTACGATCAGGGCCTCTTGTGCGACCGGATCAGCTTGTGCGTTCGGATCAGATCTTGCATGATCTGATCTTGTGCGATTCCGGTCTTGTGCGATCCGTAACAAACTTCCGGATGTCATGCAATCGGTTACAAGCTTTTAACAGTTTCCATATTTACAATCAATTAACAACTAATCAGTTTCCAATCATGCCCCTAATCGATCAAACTAGCATATCTAGCATTTCAATTCACATGAACCCTAATTACATATCAAGTCTAATCATCAAGCATAGCAAGCAAACATAACAACTCGGTGCTTATCCAAGTTCGATACATCACAGCCGAAACATCATTGATCAAACATAACATCCAGATTATCATGCAAATCTAATTCGCAAACAAGACATGATAGCCGAACAATAACTATAATCACATATCCGATTGGCTAGAACATTAACACATGATCAATATTAAAACACTATCGATTATCATCATACTAAATCATGCTATCAAGAACCTTATGTTATCATTCGAGATTATCATACCACACACAACATAATATCATCAAACAATAATTAATTATACTAACCAAATAGAGAAGGAACGAGAGTTGATCCGAACAAGAGAATGGTCCGACCCCTATGAACTTCGATGAGGATGATGTTTGGCTGCCTTCGGTTCGTGAGAGAGAGAGAGAAGAGCTAGGGTTGTTGTGTGTATTGTGTTTTGTGACAAATGAGAGAACAACCCCTTAAGGGTGTTTGTTTGTTTACGCAGAAGAGAAGTGGGCCGGCCCATCACGGCTGCCCCTTCTGGTCCGATTTCATAAAATACGGCCCCAAGCAAGTGGGCTTGTGCGAGTGTGAGTGTTGTGCGGTTCGGGCTCAAGTAACATAATCATACACATAACATATCATGTATACATTCGTTAAAAACACATATCACATAACATTCAATAATCATTCGCTTAGTCAATCAAGTTCATATAGTCGTGTCATGTTCATAAACGTTACACAAAGATAGGTTCAGAATTTCGAGTTGTCACATTATCCCCAACTAAAAAGAAATTTCGTCCCGAAATTTGATGTGCACTCACTGAGGAAGCTAGGTAAGTTCAATCGTTCGTTCACTGATTTTCCTGGGGTGTCACATCCTCCCCCCGTTGATCTGGAATTTCGTCCCGAAATTCCGAAGTAGTAGCTTCAGCCTCAGTAGTGGTTGCATTGGTTCCGAATAACTGGGGGTACTTTTTTGTCATCCTGTCTTCGCATTCCCAGGTGTACTCTGGGCCACGTTTGGAGTTCCAACGTACTCGAACAAGAGGGATTCTCTTGTTTTTGAGGACCTTTACATCCCGGTCCGTGATTTCTACAGGTTCTTCGACGAACTGCAACCGCTCGTCGATAGTGAGTTCCTTAAAAGGAATTATGAGGGTCTCATCTGACAGGCACTTCTTCAGATTCGACACGTGAAAGACATTGTGAACTGCACCGAGTTCAGCTGGTAGGTTCAACTTGTAGGCCACTTTTCCGATTTTCTCAATGATTTCGAACGGTCCGACGTACCGCGGATTTAGTTTGCCCCGTTTGCCAAAACGAACCACACCCTTCCAGGGTGAGACTTTTAGTAAAACCCGGTCCCCGACCTGAAATTCCAATGGCTTTCTACGCTTATCCGCGTAGGCTTTCTGACGGTCGCGTGCTGCCGCCATGCGTTGTCGTATCTGTGAAATCTTTTCTGTGGCGTCCACTACAATCTCTGGACCCGTAATCTGACTATCGCCCACCTCTGCCCAACAGAGAGGTGACCGGCATTTACGTCCGTACAAGGCCTCGAATGGAGCGGCTTGTATGCTGGTGTGATAACTGTTATTGTATGAGAACTCCACCAAAGGGAGATGCTTTTCCCAGCCGTTGCCGAAATCGATAACACATGCCCGAAGCATGTCTTCAAGAGTTTGAATCGTTCGCTCAGACTGCCCATCCGTCTGAGGATGATATGCTGTGCTCATGTCTAATCGTGAGCCGAAAGATTTGTGCATCGCTTGCCATAGTTCTGACGTGAATCGTGCATCGCGATCCGAAATGATGGATGTGGGCACCCCGTGCCTCGAAACAACTTCTTTAAGATAGATGTCTGCGAGAGTGGAGAACTTATCCATTTCCTTTATAGCCAGGAAGTGTGCAGACTTTGTGAGTCGATCCACGATCACCCATATGGTATCATTTCCCCGCTGGGATCTAGGTAGGCCTGTAACGAAATCCATGGAAATTTCTTCCCACTTCCATTGCGGTATCTTAGGTTGTTGAAGTAGGCCCGCTGGTTTCTGGTATTCAACCTTGACTCTCGCACAGGTCAAGCATTTGCCGACGTAAGTAGCAATGTGGGCCTTCATGCTAGGCCACCAATAAGTAGTCCTGATATCGTGGTACATTTTGTCCGATCCTGGATGTACCGAGTAGCGAGACTTGTGAGCTTCGTCCATTACAAGCTCTCGTAAACCGCCATAAAGTGGGACCCAAATACGCCCCGTTACATAGTAGGCACCGTCTGCCTTCTGTTCTAATCGCTGTCGTGAGCCGCGTAGGGCTTCAGCCCTGACGTTTTCTGGTTTCAATGCTTCTACCTGAGCATTTCATATCTGTGCTGGAAGGCTAGATTGAATCGTAAGCTGCAGCGCTCGCACGCGCCGAGGTAAAGTGTCTTTCCGACTGAGGGCATCAGCCACAACGTTGGCTTTGCCTGGATGGTACTTGATGGCGCATTCGTAATCGTTCAGTAGTTCAACCCATCGTCGTTGACGCATGTTCAAATCCTTCTGCTTAAGAATATGCTCGAGACTCCTGTGATCGGTGTAAATCGTGCACCTGGTACCGTACAGGTAGTGTCGCCATATCTTAAGCGCGAAAACAACAGCTCCCAGCTCTAAATCGTGCGTCGTGTAGTTCCGTTCGTGAATCTTAAGTTGGCGCGAGGCGTAAGCAATGACCTTGTCGCGCTGCATTAACACACATCCAAGACCCTGAATGGATGCATCACAATAAACCACGAATTCATCTGTGCCCTCTGGCAATGAGAGGATAGGTGCACTGCAAAGTCTATCCTTTAAGTGCTGAAAAGCAGTTTCTTGCGTGTTGCCCCAACGGTAGGTGACACCCTTCTGTGTTAGTAGTGTAAGCGGCTGAGCAATCTTCGAGAAATCCTTGATAAACCGTCTATAGTACCCCGCCAAACCCAAAAATTGGCGTATTTCCGTTGGTGTACGTGGTGCAGGCCAGTTTCTGATCGAGTCTACCTTGGATGGATCGACATGGATCCCATCCTTGTTCACTACGTGGCCTAAGAAGTGGACTTCACGAAGCCAGAAGTCGCATTTCGAAAACTTAGCGTACAATTGTTCCTTCCAAAGGAGTTCCAAAATAAGGCGTAGGTGCTGCTCGTGTTCCTCCTGACTCTTGGAGTAGATCAGGATGTCGTCGATGAAAACAATGACGAACTTGTCAAGATAGGGTTTGCACACCCTGTTCATAAGATCCATAAATACGGCAGGCGCGTTCGTTAATCCAAATGGCATGACGAGAAACTCGTAGTGACCGTATCGAGTTCTGAATGTTGTCTTGGAGACGTCCTCCTCCCGGACTCTCAGCTGGTGATAACCTGACCTCAGGTCTATATTCGAATAGTAGCACGACCCTTGCAACTGGTCGAATAGATCATCTATGCGTGGAAGAGGATAACGGTTCTTCACCGTCACCTTGTTGAGTTCACGGTAGTCGATGCACATCCTGAAGGTACCATCCTTCTTTTTCACGAAAAGTACTGGAGCTCCCCAAGGCGAAGAGCTTGGACGAATGAAGCCCTTTTCCAAGAGCTCTTGTAGCTGCTTTGACAGTTCCTCCAATTATGATGGAGCTAGACGATATGGTGCATGAGCTATGGGTGCTGCTCCTGGAGCGAGCTCGATTTGAAATTCGACCTGACGGTGAGGCGGTAATCCAGGTAAATCTTCAGGAAACACCTGAGGATAGTCGCGTACAACAGGAATGTCTTCCAATTTCTTTTCCTTCACTGATGCATCCGAAACGAGTGCCAAGATTGCGGTGTGACCCTTCCGCAGACACTTCTGAGCCTTCAAGAAAGAGATGATGCCTACCACGGCACCACTCCTGTCACCTTGAACTTCGAGGGGTTCTTGACCAGAACGTGGAATACGAATGATCTTCTCACTGCATAAGATCTCTGCCTGATGTTGGGATAACCAATCCATCCCAATAACGATATCAAAACTTCCCAAGACTATGGGAATAAGGTCGATGGAGAAAGCTTGACCGGCTAAGACAATACTACAACCCTTGACTATTTGCGTGGCTTCTAAACTCTTACCATTTGCTAACTCTACGACATGTTTGGTGCTTAGGGGTGTTGATGTACGTTTTAACAATTTACTGGCTTTCACAGAAATATAACTTGTATCCGCACCCGAATCAAATAAAACAGTAACATAAATATCGTCAAGGAGAAACTTACCCATAACCACATTGGGATCGTTCATTGCATCTCCTCGTCCTAACACGAAAGCTCGACCCCTTGCCTCGTTGCCATTGTTGTTGTTGTTTCCCCCGTTGTTGTTGTTCCCGTTGCCCTGGTTATTGTTGTTGCGATTCTGGTTCTGGTTCAGTTGAGGACAGTCGCGTTTGTAATGACCTTCTGCCCCACACTGGAAACATCCCCGGTTTCCACGTTGTGGCTGCTGTTGCTGTTGTGGGTTATGTGGAGCTGGTTGTTGCGGTTGCTGGTTCTGATTTGCAGGCCATGGGCTCCTACAGTCTTTGGCCTCGTGACCCATCTTGAGACATCTTTGACAACGACCCTTGTTGCACTGGCCGCTGTGATGTCTGTTGCAGTTGTGACACTTGGGGTGAAACCCTTGATACCTTCTCTGTCTATGACCACCAGAGGTTTGCTGACTAGGACTCTGGTAGTGGTCAGTCTTCTGCTGCTGAGCTTGAGATTGAACTGTTGCTGAACCTTTGCTAGAATCCCCATCCCACTTTCTTTTGTTGTCACTGGGTGTAGTGGGAGTAGCGGCTGAAGTGGTAGCACTGATGCGTTTGGGCAACTTGTTCTGTTCCACCGCCTGATCCGTAAGGCGATGAGCAAGACGCTGGATATCTTAGATATTGTCGAGGTTAGCCGATGTAACATGGCTCTGAATTTCTGAGGCTAGACCCTTGAGGTACAACTCGATGCGCTTGATCGGAGGGTCTACCATGGTAGGACACAAAATGGCCAGTTCGTTCGATCGCTTCGTGTAAGCTTCTATCTCTGACCCCGTCATCTTCAAGTGATAAAACTCATTCTCCAACTTGTGGATATCATCCCTTGTGCAGTACTCACGCTTGATAAGTTCCTTGAATTCGTTCCAGGGTGTGGCGTTAGCAGCTGCCAACCCTAAGATCTGAACTTGGGCGTTCCACCAAGTTAGTGCTATTCCTTCTAGCGTGCCAGTGGCGTATTTCACCCTGCAAGCCTCAGGGCATTCACACATCTCGAACACTGACTCTAGCTTCTCAAACCAGTGGAGGAGTCCCACTGCCCCCTCTGTGCCGCTGAAAGTACTTGGACGACAGTCCATGAAGTTCTTAAAGGTGCAAACTTGCTGCTGCGCTGGTTGACCTGCTTGAGCAGCTGCAAGTGCCGCAGCAACTTGAGCTTGAACGAGAGCCTCTAACTGGGCTTGAGTCATGTTAATTCGTCCAGACATGGTCTTCATTGTAAAAGTAGCGTAAGTGAGAATAGTTCGCGAGTAGGGCGATGACAGAAAAGCGTAAGCACGTAGGGATTCTCATGCTATAGTGTCATGTGTATCTAAGCGTAATACGAGCAAAGTTCTACACGTTTCTAGCATGCAGGTAATAAACATAAACCTTATTACCTAGGATGTCGAGTCTTGCACGTGGAGCGAAGCGTCGTTGTGGATCGTTGAGAGCACTGTTCTGGTTATAGTCTGGTTTTAATAAAAACGTTTTCCCATATTAAAACCTAGTTCTCTATAACCAATGGCTCTGATACCAATCTGTCACACCCCCAAAATCCACCCGCGGAGTACCACCGCTTGGGAGCGTGACATGACCAGGATCAAGCCACCAATCATATTGAACATGTAAATATATAGTAAAAGTTATCCATCAATACGAAAGGTGTTTATCAAAACCAACATAGTTAAGTATAGCGGAAGCATTAATGTAAAAACCCAATCATAAGTATTAATGTATGAAATGACATAAGTAATCACGATCCATTTGCCCACAACGACCTGCTCCTCCTTGTGCAAGCTCCATAATGTACCTAAGGTCCTGCAAGGCATGCAACAGAAAATCAACAACTAGTTGAGCGAGTTCACAGAAAGTAAGTTCATAACAGTAATGCGTAAGTTCATCTAGTGGGGGCTTCCCATGCAAGTATATACTACTGGTGGGGGATTCCCACATTTATCCTTAATAATGGGGGCTTCCCATTATGGTACTTACTAGACTCTTTGCAACCATGTGTTCTTCTTAATCCGAGAACAGGAATACGTACAAGGTCACGCAGGATTTACGTGAGTGCCCTTCCCCGAGGACAGTGGTACGCGTGGGGTTTATGTAGGATTTACGTAAGTGTCCTTCCGACCCGGAAGACAGTAGTGGGTGTTAGGTTATGCAGGATTTACGTAAGTGTCCTCCCGACCCGGGAGACAATGGTAGATACTAGTTTACGTAGGTTTTACGTAAGTGTCCTGACTATCCTGAGGACGATGGTCTATAGTCTAGTGATTGCGTAAGTATGAGTAATCATTCCATATCAAACATTCCAACCTAATTCCCAACCCGGGAATCCCATGCCTTGGCTGTGTGAACTCACCTTGGGTTGCTCGGCAGATACACAAAGAAGAGGGTTCTTGAACTAACAGTGGTCAACCACGTCCTAACAGGGTTACCACACAAGTCAGGTTTTGACTCAAGTAATGCACGTACGTATCACATAAGTTAACACGTTACAAACACGCATAGATCATGGTAACACTTAACAGTCAAGAGCATAACTTGTGCGTTTTAATCTTAGCCCAAATGTACTCGGCCCAACATAACCCGGCCCAATTAAACAACATAATAGTCCAATGGCATACACGGCCCAAACACTTAAACAGATAATTCAACTTGTACGACCCATGCATCTTGTGCGACTGGGGATCACATTGTGCGACTCGTTTTGGGCTTTGAGGCCCAACAGTTAAACAAACTTTATCACATGTGCGATTCAGTAAACCTTGTGCGATTCATACGGGTTGTGCGACTGACTTTGGGCTTGTTCGGCCCAAACAGCCTAACGGCTCAACTTGTGCGATCAGTGTGGGCTTGTACGTTTGTATCTTGGGCTTCTAAGGCCCAACAGCTAAACGACGTTACCCCTTGTGCGACTGGGCATGCCTTGTGCGACTGGAGACCCCTTGTACGATCAGGGCCTCTTGTGCGACCGGATCAGCTTGTGCGTTCGGATCAGATCTTGCATGATCTGATCTTGTGCGATTCCGGTCTTGTGCGATCCGTAACAAACTTCCGGATGTCATGCAATCGGTTACAAGCTTTTAACAGTTTCCATATTTACAATCAATTAACAACTAATCAGTTTCCAATCATGCCCCTAATCGATCAAACTAGCATATCTAGCATTTCAATTCACATGAATCCTAATTACATATCAAGTCTAATCATCAAGCATAGCAAGCAAACATAACAACTCGGTGCTTATCCAAGTTCGATACATCACAGCCGAAACATCATTGATCAAACATAACATCCAGATTATCATGCAAATCTAATTCGCAAACAAGACATGATAGCCGAACAATAACTATAATCACATATCCGATTGGCTAGAACATTAACACATGATCAATATTAAAACACTATCGATTATCATCATACTAAATCATGCTATCAAGAACCTTATGTTATCATTCGAGATTATCATACCACACACAACGTAATATCATCAAACAATAATTAATTATACTAACCAAATAGAGAAGGAACGAGAGTTGATCCGAACAAGAGAATGGTCCGACCCCTATGAACTTCGATGAGGATGATGTTTGGCTGCCTTCGGTTCGTGAGAGAGAGAGAAGAGCTAGGGTTGTTGTGTGTATTGTGTTTTGTGACAAATGAGAGAACAACCCCTTAAGGGTGTTTGTTTGTTTACGCAGAAGAGAAGTGGGCCGGCCCATCACGGCTGCCCCTTCTGGTCCGATTTCATAAAATACGGCCCCAAGCAAGTGGGCTTGTGCGAGTGTGAGTGTTGTGCGGTTTGGGCTCAAGTAACATAATCATACACATAACATATCATGTATACATTCGTTAAAAACACATATCACATAACATTCAATAATCATTCGCTTAGTCAATCAAGTTCATATAGTCGTGTCATGTTCATAAACGTTACACAAAGATAGGTTCAGAATTTCGAGTTGTCACATTATCCCCAACTAAAAAGAAATTTCGTCCCGAAATTTGATGTGCACTCACTGAGGAAGCTAGGTAAGTTCAATCGTTCGTTCACTGATTTTCCTGGGGTGTCACATCCTCCCCCCGTTGATCTGGAATTTCGTCCCGAAATTCCGAAGTAGTAGCTTCAGCCTCAGTAGTGGGTGCATTGGTTCCGAATAACTGGGGGTACTTTTTTGTCATCCTGTCTTCGCGTTCCCAGGTGTACTCTGGGCCACGTTTGGAGTTCCAACGTACTCGAACAAGAGGGATTCTCTTGTTTTTGAGGACCTTTACATCCCGGTCCGTGATTTCTACAGGTTCTTCGACGAACTGCAACCGCTCGTCGATAGTGAGTTCCTTAAAAGGAATTATGAGGGTCTCATCTGACAGGCACTTCTTCAGATTCGACACGTGAAAGACATTGTGAACTGCACCGAGTTCAGCTGGTAGGTTCAACTTGTAGGCCACTTTTCCGATTTTCTCAATGATTTCGAACGGTCCGACGTACCGCGGATTTAGTTTGCCCCGTTTGCCAAAACGAACCACACCCTTCCAGGGTGAGACTTTTAGTAAAACCCGGTCCCCGACCTGAAATTCCAATGGCTTTCTACGCTTATCCGCGTAGGCTTTCTGACGGTCGCGTGCTGCCGCCATGCGTTGTCGTATCTGTGAAATCTTTTCTGTGGCGTCCACTACAATCTCTGGACCCGTAATCTGACTATCGCCCACCTCTGCCCAACAGAGAGGTGACCGGCATTTACGTCCGTACAAGGCCTCGAATGGAGCGGCTTGTATGCTGGTGTGATAACTGTTATTGTATGAGAACTCCACCAAAGGGAGATGCTTTTCCCAGCCGTTGCCGAAATCGATAACACATGCCCGAAGCATGTCTTCAAGAGTTTGAATCGTTCGCTCAGACTGCGCATCCGTCTGAGGATGATATGCTGTGCTCATGTCTAATCGTGAGCCGAAAGATTTGTGCATCGCTTGCCATAGTTCTGACGTGAATCGTGCATCGCGATCCGAAATGATGGATGTGGGCACCCCGTGCCTCGAAACAACTTCTTTAAGATAGATGTCTGCGAGAGTGGAGAACTTATCCATTTCCTTTATAGCCAGGAAGTGTGCAGACTTTGTGAGTCGATCCACGATCACCCATATGGTATCATTTCCCCGCTGGGATCTAGGTAGGCCTGTAACGAAATCAATGGAAATTTCTTCCCACTTCCATTGCGGTATCTTAGGTTGTTGAAGTAGGCCCGCTGGTTTCTGGTATTCAACCTTGACTCTCGCACAGGTCAAGCATTTGCCGACGTAAGTAGCAATGTGGGCCTTCATGCTAGGCCACCAATAAGTAGTCCTGATATCGTGGTACATTTTGTCCGATCCTGGATGTACCGAGTAGCGAGACTTGTGAGCTTCGTCCATTACAAGCTCTCGTAAACCGCCATAAAGTGGGACCCAAATACGCCCCGTTACATAGTAGGCGCCGTCTGCCTTCTGTTCTAATCGCTGTCGTGAGCCGCGTAGGGCTTCAGCCCTGACGTTTTCTGGTTTCAATGCTTCTACCTGAGCATTTCATATCTGTGCTGGAAGGCTAGATTGAATCGTAAGCTGCAGCGCTCGCACGCGCCGAGGTAAAGTGTCTTTCCGACTGAGGGCATCAGCCACAACGTTGGCTTTGCCTGGATGGTACTTGATGGCGCATTCGTAATCGTTCAGTAGTTCAACCCATCGTCGTTGACGCATGTTCAAATCCTTCTGCTTAAGAATATGCTCGAGACTCCTGTGATCGGTGTAAATCGTGCACCTGGTACCGTACAGGTAGTGTCGCCATATCTTAAGCGCGAAAACAACAGCTCCCAGCTCTAAATCGTGCGTCGTGTAGTTCCGTTCGTGAATCTTAAGTTGGCGCGAGGCGTAAGCAATGACCTTGTCGCGCTGCATTAACACACATCCAAGACCCTGAATGGATGCATCACAATAAACCACGAATTCGTCTGTGCCCTCTGGCAATGAGAGGATAGGTGCACTGCAAAGTCTATCCTTTAAGTGCTGAAAAGCAGTTTCTTGCGTGTTGCCCCAACGGTAGGTGACACCCTTCTGTGTTAGTAGTGTAAGCGGCTGAGCAATCTTCGAGAAATCCTTGATAAACCGTCTATAGTACCCCGCCAAACCCAAAAATTGGCGTATTTCCGTTGGTGTACGTGGTGCAGGCCAGTTTCTGATCGAGTCTACCTTGGATGGATCGACATGGATCCCATCCTTGTTCACTACGTGGCCTAAGAAGTGGACTTCACGAAGCCAGAAGTCGCATTTCGAAAACTTAGCGTACAATTGTTCCTTCCAAAGGAGTTCCAAAATAAGGCGTAGGTGCTGCTCGTGTTCCTCCTGACTCTTGGAGTAGATCAGGATGTCGTCGATGAAAACAATGACGAACTTGTCAAGATAGGGTTTGCACACCCTGTTCATAAGATCCATAAATACGGCAGGCGCGTTCGTTAATCCAAATGGCATGACGAGAAACTCGTAGTGACCGTATCGAGTTCTGAATGTTGTCTTGGAGACGTCCTCCTCCCGGACTCTCAGCTGGTGATAACCTGACCTCAGGTCTATCTTCGAATAGTAGCACGACCCTTGCAACTGGTCGAATAGATCATCTATGCGTGGAAGAGGATAACGGTTCTTCACCGTCACCTTGTTGAGTTCACGGTAGTCGATGCACATCCTGAAGGTACCAACCTTCTTTTTCACGAAAAGTACTGGAGCTCCCCAAGGCGAAGAGCTTGGACGAATGAAGCCCTTTTCCAAGAGCTCTTGTAGCTGCTTTGACAGTTCCTCCAATTATGATGGAGCTAGACGATATGGTGCATGAGCTATGGGTGCTGCTCCTGGAGCGAGCTCGATTTGAAATTCGACCTGACGGTGAGGCGGTAATCCAGGTAAATCTTCAGGAAACACCTGAGGATAGTCGCGTACAACAGGAATGTCTTCCAATTTCTTTTCCTTCACTGATGCATCCGAAACGAGTGCCAAGATTGCGGTGTGACCCTTCCGCAGACACTTCTGAGCCTTCAAGAAAGAGATGATGCCTACCACGGCACCACTCCTGTCACCTTGAACTTCGAGGGGTTCTTGACCAGAACGTGGAATACGAATGATCTTCTCACTGCATAAGATCTCTGCCTGATGTTGGGATAACCAATCCATCCCAATAACGATATCAAAACTTCCCAAGACTATGGGAATAAGGTCGATGGAGAAAGCTTGACCGGCTAAGACAATACTACAACCCTTGACTATTTGCGTGGCTTCTAAACTCTTACCATTTGCTAACTCTACGACATGTTTGGTGCTTAGGGGTGTTGATGTACGTTTTAACAATTTACTGGCTTTCACAGAAATATAACTTGTATCCGCACCCGAATCAAATAAAACAGTAACATAAATATCGTCAAGGAGAAACTTACCCATAACCACATTGGGATCGTTCATTGCATCTCCTCGTCCTAACACGAAAGCTCGACCCCTTGCCTCGTTGCCATTGTTGTTGTTGTTTCCCCCGTTGTTGTTGTTCCCGTTGCCCTGGTTATTGTTGTTGCGATTCTGGTTCTGGTTCAGTTGAGGACAGTCGCGTTTGTAATGACCTTCTGCCCCACACTGGAAACATCCCCGGTTTCCACGCTGTGGCTGCTGTTGCTGCTGTGGGTTCTGTGGAGCTGGTTGTTGCGGTTGCTGGTTCTGATTTGCAGGCCGTGGGCTCCTACAGTCTTTGGCCTCGTGACCCATCTTGAGACATCTTTGACAACGACCCTTGTTGCACTGGCCGCTGTGATGTCTGTTGCAGTTGTGACACTTGGGGTGAAACCCTTGATACCTTCTCTGTCTATGACCACCAGAGGTTTGCTGACTAGGACTCTGGTAGTGGTCAGTCTTCTGCTGCTGAGCTTGAGATTGAACTGTTGCTGAACCTTTGCTAGAATCCCCATCCCACTTTCTTTTGTTGTCACTGGGTGTAGTGGGAGTAGCGGCTGAAGTGGTAGCACTGATGCGTTTGGGCAACTTGTTCTGTTCCACCGCCTGATCCGTAAGGCGATGAGCAAGACGTTGGATGTCTTGGATATTGTCGAGGTTAGCCGATGTAACATGGCTCTGAATTTCTGAGGCTAGACCCTTGAGGTACAACTCGATGCGCTTGATCGGAGGGTCTACCATGGTAGGACACAAAATGGCCAGTTCGTTCGATCGCTTCGTGTAAGCTTCTATCTCTGACCCCGTCATCTTCAAGTGATAAAACTCATTCTCCAACTTGTGGATATCATCCCTTGTGCAGTACTCACGCTTGATAAGTTCCTTGAATTCGTTCCAGGGTGTGGCGTTAGCAGCTGCCAACCCTAAGATCTGAACTTGGGCGTTCCACCAAGTTAGTGCTATTCCTTCTAGCGTGCCAGTGGCGTATTTCACCCTGCAAGCCTCAGGGCATTCACACATCTCGAACACTGACTCTAGCTTCTCAAACCAGTGGAGGAGTCCCACTGCCCCCTCTGTGCCGCTGAAAGTACTTGGACGACAGTCCATGAAGTTCTTAAAGGTGCAAACTTGCTGCTGCGCTGGTTGACCTGCTTGAGCAGCTGCAAGTGCCGCAGCAACTTGAGCTTGAACGAGAGCCTCTAACTGGGCTTGAGTCATGTTAATTCGTCCAGACATGGTCTTCATTGTAAAAGTAGCGTAAGTGAGAATAGTTCGCGAGTAGGGCGATGACAGAAAAGCGTAAGCACGTAGGGATTCTCATGCTATAGTGTCATGTGTATCTAAGCGTAATACGAGCAAAGTTCTACACGTTTCTAGCATGCAGGTAATAAACATAAACCTTATTACCTAGGATGTCGAGTCTTGCACGTGGAGCGAAGCGTCGTTGTGGATCGTTGAGAGCACTGTTCTGGTTATAGTCTGGTTTTAATAAAAACGTTTTCCCATATTAAAACCTAGTTCTCTATAACCAATGGCTCTGATACCAATCTGTCACACCCCCAAAATCCACCCGCGGAGTACCACCGCTTGGGAGCGTGACATGACCAGGATCAAGCCACCAATCATATTGAACATGTAAATATATAGTAAAAGTTATCCATCAATACGAAAGGTGTTTATCAAAACCAACATAGTTAAGTATAGCGGAAGCATTAATGTAAAAACCCAATCATAAGTATTAATGTATGAAATGACATAAGTAATCACGATCCATTTGCCCACAACGACCTGCTCCTCCTTGTGCAAGCTCCATAATGTACCTAAGGTCCTGCAAGGCATGCAGCAGAAAATCAACAACTAGTTGAGCGAGTTCACAGAAAGTAAGTTCATAACAGTAATGCGTAAGTTCATCTAGTGGGGGCTTCCCATGCAAGTATATACTACTGGTGGGGGATTCCCACATTTATCCTTAATAATGGGGGCTTCCCATTATGGTACTTACTAGACTCTTTGCAACCATGTGTTCTTCTTAATCCGAGAACAGGAATACGTACAAGGTCACGCAGGATTTACGTGAGTGCCCTTCCCCGAGGACAGTGGTACGCGTGGGGTTTATGTAGGATTTACGTAAGTGTCCTTCCGACTCGGAAGACAGTAGTGGGTGTTAGGTTATGCAGGATTTACGTAAGTGTCCTCCCGACCCGGGAGACAATGGTAGATACTAGTTTACGTAGGTTTTACGTAAGTGTCCTGACTATCCTGAGGACGATGGTCTATAGTCTAGTGATTGCGTAAGTATGAGTAATCATTCCATATCAAACATTCCAACCTAATTCCCAACCCGGGAATCCCATGCCTTGGCTGTGTGAACTCACCTTGGGTTGCTCGGCAGATACACAAAGAAGAGGGTTCTTGAACTAACAGTGGTCAACCACGTCCTAACAGGGTTACCACACAAGTCAGGTTTTGACTCAAGTAATGCACGTACGTATCACATAAGTTAACACGTTACAAACACGCATAGATCATGGTAACACTTAACAGTCAAGAGCATAACTTGTGCGTTTTAATCTTAGCCCAAATGTACTCGGCCCAACATAACCCGGCCCAATTAAACAACATAATAGTCCAATGGCATACACGGCCCAAACACTTAAACAGATAATTCAACTTGTACGACCCATGCATCTTGTGCGACTGGGGATCACATTGTGCGACTCGTTTTGGGCTTTGAGGCCCAACAGTTAAACAAACTTTATCACATGTGCGATTCAGTAAACCTTGTGCGATTCATACGGGTTGTGCGACTGACTTTGGGCTTGTTCGGCCCAAACAGCCTAACGGCTCAACTTGTGCGATCAGTGTGGGCTTGTACGTTTGTGTCTTGGGCTTCTAAGGCCCAACAGCTAAACGACGTTACCCCTTGTGCGACTGGGCATGCCTTGTGCGACTGGAGACCCCTTGTACGATCAGGGCCTCTTGTGCGACCGGATCAGCTTGTGCGTTCGGATCAGATCTTGCATGATCTGATCTTGTGCGATTCCGGTCTTGTGCGATCCGTAACAAACTTCCGGATGTCATGCAATCGGTTACAAGCTTTTAACAGTTTCCATATTTACAATCAATTAACAACTAATCAGTTTCCAATCATGCCCCTAATCGATCAAACTAGCATATCTAGCATTTCAATTCACATGAACCCTAATTACATATCAAGTCTAATCATCAAGCATAGCAAGCAAACATAACAACTCGGTGCTTATCCAAGTTCGATACATCACAGCCGAAACATCATTGATCAAACATAACATCCAGATTATCATGCAAATCTAATTCGCAAACAAGACATGATAGCCGAACAATAACTATAATCACATATCCGATTGGCTAGAACATTAACACATGATCAATATTAAAACACTATCGATTATCATCATACTAAATCATGCTATCAAGAACCTTATGTTATCATTCGAGATTATCATACCACACACAACATAATATCATCAAACAATAATTAATTATACTAACCAAATAGAGAAGGAACGAGAGTTGATCCGAACAAGAGAATGGTCCGACCCCTATGAACTTCGATGAGGATGATGTTTGGCTGCCTTCGGTTCGTGAGAGAGAGAGAGAAGAGCTAGGGTTGTTGTGTGTATTGTGTTTTGTGACAAATGAGATAACAACCCCTTAAGGGTGTTTGTTTGTTTACGCAGAAGAGAAGTGGGCCGGCCCATCACGGCTGCCCCTTCTGGTCCGATTTCATAAAATACGGCCCCAAGCAAGTGGGCTTGTGCGAGTGTGAGTGTTGTGCGGTTTGGGCTCAAGTAACATAATCATACACATAACATATCATGTATACATTCGTTAAAAACACATATCACATAACATTCAATAATCATTCGCTTAGTCAATCAAGTTCATATAGTCGTGTCATGTTCATAAACGTTACACAAAGATAGGTTCAGAATTTCGAGTTGTCACAAAAGTGCCTAAGATACCTTAATTGTCCTATACTAAGGCGAGAACGCAAGAGGTTATCGGTGAGGGTAATTCCTATTTTCATTCTAGGTGGACAAGTCCAACCCTTTTCCGGGCTCTCGTTAAAGAAGGTGTATGCCGAATCGCTCAGGTCTATGTATGCATCGAACGAAGTCGATGGGGAGTCCTTCACGGCACAATCGACACAGGGACGACTATCGTCCAAGTCCTTTCTAGGTATAAAGGTAGTTTCGGGAGCAACGAGGTTGTCGGAATGCGGTTCCAACATTTCCTCATGGTCATCATCTTGGGATGGATCTATAAAATCCTTCCTAAGTTCTTTTGACCAATTGAGAATTAGCTCTTCTAGTTGAAATAACTCGTCAAGGAGCATTTCTCCTAGAATATCTGGCTGGGCGCATTCGAGGAGAGATAGTGCTTATTTTTACTTTCGCCCCTCTTAAGGTTACAAGGAATCGGTGGGTCTATATAGTGGGGCCTATAATTGAGAAAATAACATTTTAATTTCTCATGTTCGCCTCCACATAATCGACACCACATACCATAAGAGTGCCGAAAGTAAAAAGAATTACTATCACTCATGTTTGTGTCAGAAATTACCAACCGCCGGGATCTAACGGTTCTGTTTTCAGTATGAGAATCTTGGGCACGGGGCGTGTTGCGTGGACACGGCCCCGTGTTCAGCTTACTGTCTGACTTAAAACAGGATTGCCAGTTCCAATGATTGAGCACGGGGGCGTGTTCAGCAGGCACGGCCCTGTGTTGAGCTCTGCAGAAGCTGAAAATCTAAGAAAAATCCTAAAAATCAAAGAAAATAATAAAAATATGATTAGGCCGTTGATTCCTAACTTTCTTAAAATCCTTGTGTCCCCGGCAACGGCGCCAAAAACTTGATGCGTGTGTAGTGTAATATATTTTAGATGTATATTTAAGCCCCTTTTTACACTTTTAGCCAAGTTTTAAATTTATAAAACACGATATTTACTAACACTAAACACACATATGGGCAAGTGCACCCATCGTGGACGTAGTATAGTGTTGGTAAGATACCGAGGTCGTCCAAGGACACAAGAGCTTTTAATACCGGTTTATCCTCAACGTCTAATCAAATCAAAAAAGTGAGAAAAATGTTTTAAACTAAGAAAAATAAAAACTAACTAAATGCTGAAAAATAAAATAAAATAAAAACAGATAGACAAGATGAATCACTTGGATCCGACACGTGTGTTAGTATAACCTTTGATTATTTTCGCACTTTTGCACTTGTTTAAGAGATTATCTTAGTTATTGTAGTAGGCCCCTCTTTTGAAGGCGACGTTACCCTCAACCCAGTAGTTTGAGTCAGCAAGGATACAATCCTAAAGGGTCGGATTATTGAAAGATAATGAATTAAGTTATTAATGCAAATTGTGATAGGCCCCGCTTTCGGCGGTGACGTTACCCTCGGCTAAGTAGTCTGAGTCAGCAGGGATACAGTCCTAAATAGCCGGGTTATAGTATTAATAGTAGTTAACTTATGAGGGGGTCAAAGAGTTTGGATCCCCGCCATCCAATACCTATGGGCATTGAAGGAGATCCTACTAAATTTGACCCAGGTCCCAAGCAGGACCTCTAAACGCTGAACAAGGGCAAAACCCTTACCAAACCGTTCCCTTAACCCCCGACCAGGTAGCCAACATACCTCCATATAGACCGTGGAGATATGACTGGTGAAAATCTTTTATTTTATATAGACAGTAAAATAATGCCAAGACACCACGGACAAACGATAAGGAAAGATCACCTTCAACATAAGTAACTAGTTATTAAAGTCATTAATACAAAACCAAATAAAAAGTGCAAAAGATTAAAAATAAAAAGTATTATACTAAACACTTGTCTTCACCAAGTGATGTAAGAGACTTAGGCAAACATGGCCTTGATTGTCAAGAACTCTTACGATCAATCTTGGATCCCGAGACGACTCACACACTCTATGATGGACAATGGATGATGGTGGTGGATGATGGTGTTATGGTGGTGGTGGGTGGTGGATGAAGTGTGAGAGAGGTGGTGTGCCAAGGGATGAGATGGAATGAAACCAAGCACCCCTATTTATAGGCTGAACAGAAGGCTGGGCACGGCCCCGTGTCCGCTGGACACGCCCCCGTGCCCGTCTGACATTCTCTCTCTTCATTATTGTAATTCGCAATTACAATTAATGCGCCTGCTGTACTTTCACCACGCCCCCGTGCCCGCTGGACACGGCCCCGAGGTGGGCAATGGAAGCTTCTACTGGTTTGTCTTTTCTGCTGCTTCTTGGGCACGGCCCCATGTTCGCTGAACACGGGGCGTGTTCAGTCTTCTGTTTTCTCTTCTTTGCCTTGGGAGGTGCCGTTGAGGGTCCGGGCGGTCTACTTTTATTCCTTTTCTTGTATTTATGCTAGAATTAGTTGTCTTTTTGCTTCTTTTGTGATTTTGAGCTCATTTCATCCTGAAAATACAAAAGAAAGACAAAAACACTCTTTTTCCAACATTAGTACTTAAAAAGGGTTAGTTTTATGCCTTAATTGATGTGATTTATATGTTGCATTTTACACACATCAATTGCACGTTGACTGTTTAGTTGTTTGCTTGTTTGCCTTGTAATTGTATACGTGGATTATATGAATTATATGTTGAGATATTTGCTGGTTATGTTATCTGTTTAATGTGATTAAGGTGTTTATCATGTATCCTGATTAAAAATCTAAACTAATTAAACCTCTAACATGTCCGACGAAACACAAGTGATTCGCCATAAACCGCACCGACGAAACAGAGTTTGTTTCGTCACAAGCATCCTGACGAAACGAGTGTTTCGCCGGCCCGTTGTTTCGCCAAAGCCCACTAAGGGCCCAGTTCATTTACATGTTATATTTTACGCAAACTGTTGCATTCGGGAAACAATGGACCAAATCAAAACCCTAGAGCCCCTCTTCTATGTGACGGTAGTTTGTGTTCTCCAAGCCCTCTCTAGCGATCAATCCATTATTTCATTCCATCTCGGCCTTGATTGATTAATTGTGAGCACATAGTTTAGCATACCGAGCAAACCAAGGTGAGTTCACACTCCTACCAAGGCATGGGATTCCCAGGGTTGGGAATGGGTTTGAATGATTACTTGTACTTACATTGTTACTGGGATTACGTACCACTGACCTCATGAGGGGAAGGTCACTTGTAGATACTGCTAGACTAGTGATACTAATACTACTCTTCGCACACACGCTTGGAGTGGCCGCGATACTAACATAATACTAATCTTCGCACACATGCCTGGAATGGCCGCGATACAAATACTAAACTTCACACACATGCCTGGAGGGCCGCGATACAAATATACCTAGTCTAGAATACATGGGAAACCCCCACTAATCTTCGCAAACATGCCTGGAGGGCCGCGATACAATTATATACGATACCCGGTTACTAAATGAACATACGGTTTACACTACGAATACTAAAAACTAAACAACCAACTGTGAACTCGCTCAACTTTGTTGTTGACTCTCTGTTACATGCCTTGCAGGTTGTTAGGTACTCATGGAGCTTGCACTGGGAGGCGCAGTCGTTGTGGGACATGGATCGTGGATGCCATGTTAAACTTATTAACATTTGAACTTGTTACTTACATTGGGTTTTCATATTATGCTTCCGCTACTTAAACTATGTTTTGTTTGGACACCAATTGTATTGTGTTGGATTTCTTAAACTGTTTTGAATTATATGCTATGTTCAATATGATTGGTGGCTTGATCCTGGTCATGTCACGCCTCCAAGCGGTGGTACTCCGCGTGTGGATTTTGGGGGTGTGACACATCCGATGTAGACCTTGAATGCATTTTCCTGTGCCAATCAACTTCTTCGAGTGTAAGCCCTACATTACACAAAAATCGGGGAAAAAACTTACTACACATTGTGACTCTTTTGATAATCTACCAACTGAAAATAAATTGCAATTAAAGTTTGGAACATATAAAACTTCATTGATTTTATTTCCACCGATCAAGGTGCAATCCCCTTTCGCTTCTACCGGTATGTTGTCACCATTCGGTATCATAACAGATGCCTCTCGTATGGTTCGAGTACCATTTTCAAGAGACTCCAGGTTATGAATGATGTGCTCGGTTGAACCTGAATCCACGATCCAATCACTAT
This sequence comes from Helianthus annuus, assembly GCF_002127325.2. NCBI lineage: Eukaryota > Viridiplantae > Streptophyta > Magnoliopsida > Asterales > Asteraceae > Helianthus > Helianthus annuus. Next base: position 6,478,466 of record NC_035437.2, read on the forward strand.
TTTCATTATGCTTACCAGCCATATTTACCTTACGAATAGGGTCACCTTCAGTATTTTGCTTGTTATTGGCAAAATGCTTCATGAGCACCTGATATTTGGTTTCATTCAGGCCTGCTAAACTGGGCTCGGTCTCAATGTGGGTTGCTTTTGGCTTTACTTTATCAACCTTTGCTTTTCCGGGCCACCATTCAGGATATCCTATCAACTTGAAACAACCATCTCGTTTGTGGCCATCTCTCCCACAATGAGTGCAATGATCGATTTCATCAACCGCAGTTCGCTTGGGTTCTTTTGAGACCCCTCTGTTGTTTTGTTGGAAGTTGGAAGGTCTTTCTCGTCGTCCTTGGGTTTTTAACGCAGCCGGCTCCACTTGAGTCCTCTTTATCATCATGATTTTCCTTTGTTGTTCTTCCTCCGAAGCAAGACGGTAGGCTTCTCCAAGTGTGGGAGTCGGCTTGATTGAGAGAACATGGGTCCTTATTGTGGTAAAGTCCCCATCAAGCCCCATCAAAAACTCGTACAACCACTCTTTTTCCTTGAATTCACTGAGCCTTTTTCCGAAGTTACAAGAACAGTTTCTACAGATGCATTGTGGGACTGGAAGCACTGACTGTATCTCATCACAAATACCACGAAGTTTGGTATAATAGGCTGAGACAGATGAACCATCCTGATGAGTAACCGAAAGAGATTGTTTTAGTTCATAGGCTCGAGGCACACTCTCCTTCCCAAACCTTTCCTTCAGATCCTTCCATATTTCAGAGGAGGCGTTAGCATATTTTACACTCCCTTAATGTCTTTATCCATCGCCATCGTGAGCCATCCGATGATCATGGCATCACAACACATCTACTACATATAATCCTCTGCTGTCTTCTCTGGTTTGGGAATCGTCCATCCATGAACCCCATCTTGTTCTTTGCAAACAGGAAATTAGCCATCTCCTTGGCCCAACCGCTGTAGTTTCCATCGGTTAAAGCCTCGTTCGCGTGCATCTGTTTGGGTAAATCAGAAGGGTGTATGTAATAAGGCGAGGTGACGTCAATGGCATCATTCTTGCCACTGCCGCTGGGTTTTTCTCCGGTCATGTTGAATCACGAGCGATGGTTCTCAAGAGCCCGCTCTGATACCATGAGAAATTAGGTTTAGAACTTGGTTTTTTATTGAATAACAAATCGCAGGAAACGTGAATAAATACAATCAAGATCCTAAGACTTAGGAGCCAAACTAGGAAACAAAATAACTTATAAAAAGATAATAATACTAATTGATTTGGTTTATTTTTTATATTATCCTTTAGTGATACATCATTCAATGCTCTAATTGCTAAGGTTTGCGTCCATTCTACTCTAAAAGAGTTTAGGCCTATAAGCCTCATCGGGCATAGTTCAAAGTGCTACCCAAAATTTTGGCCTTGTGTCTCAAGAGGCTGATTGGTAAAGTTATTGGGTGTGAACAATTGGCTTATAAAGATAGTCGAGTAATTTTTTATAAACTCTGGCATTGACTCCCAAGTCCACATCAACATGTAAGGGAGTTATACACCGCCCCGTAAGGACGTTGGTGAGTTAACGGGCATGGGGGATGGATGCATGGGATCCACCAATCAGATGCAAACACACTTTATTTTTTTTTTCTTTTATACATTACATATGAAACCATTACACACTTTTGAGTAAAGAAAAAAGTGAGTAAAAGCCTTCTATCTAAATGATAGTCACTTTTTAGGTAAACTATTACTCATATTTTTTTTCGAACGACAAATTTCTTTTAATCATTGTCGTCTGTGAAACTTGAATCCAATACTTTTCTCTTCTAAAATCAGGTGTTTGAATGTTTTGTCTTTGCTAATGAACCACTATCCCATTGATAACTATTACTCACATAGTTTAATTGATATTTATATTTATAAGATTTTGTTTCTTTTAGTTATATTGTCATTGGTTGGTTTGATTTGATGAATGATGAGAAATTAGAATTTGCGAGATTTGTGTATTTGAATGGTCAACTGGTCAAGGAGTGAAGGAAAACTTTTTGTTGCAAAAGCTCCAAAACGTGTATTATTTTCTTAAAATTGTTTTAAGGGAACTGATGTTTCCAATCCACTATTCCCTTATCATTAGTATCGTATTTTTTAATGTTTAAATACTTGAACTTCCTTAATTATGTTTAATACATTAAGTACATTTTATTAGTGGCGGATCCAGGGGTGTTTTGGGGGTTCCTGAGAACCCCTTCAGTTTGGAAAAAAATGAAAAAAAATAGTGGAAATTTTGTATGATTTAGAAAAAAATAGTGAGAATTAGTAAAAATCTAGCAAAAGGAACCCGGTGAAAAAAAATCCTGAATCCGCCACTGTTTTATATTGATTTATTAATCATATAGAAAGAGGAATTTAGGTTCATTCACTTTTTTAAAGCAAGATAATGTTGCGAAGAAGAAAAGTCGGTTGATTAATGAAGTGGTGGAGGTGGGTCAAAATTTAGTAGACGAGTTGCTTGACCCTGTTGATTATACTTTCGATCTTAATAAAGATCCAACGGACGAAATACAACGTGAAACTGATGCTACCTTGGTGGTGGGGAAAATTGCTGGTTTTAGAATCTCTAATTTTAGATCGGAGGTTAACAAGATTGTGCAGGACGAATCGGAGTCAGGCGGTCATAAATGAATTGGTTAATTATTAATATCAGGAGAATCGGAGGTGCTGAGAAGCCGGTGTGGATTAATTCTTTGGTCAGAAAGCATAGAGTCTCTTTTTTATGTATGCAGGAGACTCAAGTTTCTAATTTGGCGCCGTTTACAGTTGGTAAATATTGGGGTCATGCGGATATGGATTGGGATTGGGTGGATGCTAATGGCAGGTCTGGAGGATTGGTTTCGATTTGGGACCCGAAGGTCTTCTTCAAGCAATCTGTTATTAAGCATGATTCTTTTCTGGTGGTTAGTGGGAGATTGGTAGGGTCGGATGTTCGTATTAATGTTGCTAACATTTATGCTTCTAGAGATTTTTCGAAGAGACGTGCTCTGTGGGAGGATCTTAGAAGGGTTAAAGAAGGTAGTAATGGGGTGTGGATTATGGCTGGTGATTTTAATGAGGTTAGGGAAGAAGGGGATAGGATGTTATCTCGGTTTGATAGCTTTGGGGCATCACTTTTTAACATGTTTATTGCTAAAACGGGGATGCTCGAGTATCAAATGGGAGGTTATAAGTTTACTTTTATGCCAGAAGATGGATCGAGTTTAAGCAAGATAGATCGGGTTTTGGTTTGGGACTCATTTATTAGTGAATGGCCTACGGCGAGGTTTGAAGCTTTATCGCGACATCTTTCTGATCACTGCCCTTTGTTGCTTTCATGTTCGGTTACAAATTTTTGTCCAGTTCCCTTTCGATTTTTTAATAGTTGGTTGTGCTCTAATGGTATAGTGGAAGTGGTTAATCAGGTTGTTAGCACACATGTATCAGTTGGCAATAAAATGAAAGATCTGGCTTGCTTGCTAAAATCTCTCAAGGTTAATATTAAAGATTAGCGAAATTTGAGCAAAGACTTAGAGGAGAAAGAATTGAATGTTCTCAAAAATGAAGTCGACTTGATTGATAGACTTGCTGAAAACAGGAGGCTCACTCTGGAAGAAAAAGAGAGAAGAACGGTAGGTCGCTGGAAAATAAAAAAGCATGAAAAGAAGAGGATTGTTGATTTGAAGCAATTGGCGAAGTTTAGATGGGCTAAAGTGGGTGATGAAAATTCTAAATTTTTTCACGGGTTAATAAATAGTAGGAAAGCGAGGAATTGTATAACTTCTCTTGTGATTGATGGCAACATTGTTTCAGACCCTATGGTGATTAAACATGAGGTGAAGATGCGATTTATGTCTCGTTTCACCGAGCCGCTTCAGAGGAGGCCTTTTTTGGATGGTAGAGGTTGTAGACGTCTTTCAGAGGTGCAAGTAAAGTCTTTGGTTGCAGTTTTTTCTAAGGAAGAAGTTAAAAATGCTGTATGGGCGTGTGGGAGTGATAGAGCCCCGGGGCCGGACGGCTTTACTTTTAAGTTTATTAAAAGATTTTGGGTTTTGCTGGAAAACTTTTTTGTAGACGTGTTGAATGAATTTCATAAGAAAGCCTATATCAAGCGGGGTTGTAATGCGTCCTTTATTGCTTTGATTCCCAAGGTTCGAGACCCGAAGACGGTGAATGAGTTTCGTCCGATATCGCTTATAGGAGTTCTTTACAAAGTTATTGCGAAGATTTTGGCTCTTAGATTGAAAGTGGTCATTCCTTCTCTTGTTGCCCCGGTTCAGACGGCGTTTGTTGAAGGACGGTCTATCCTTGATGGCCCGTTAATTACTAGTGAAATTATCTCATGGGCAAAGAAAAGCAAACAAAAAATCTTTGTCTTCAAGGTGGATTTTGAAAAGGCTAACGATTCGTTAAACTGGAAATTTCTCTTTCGATTCTAAAGGCAATGAGATTTCCGCTTCTTTGGAGGAAATGGATCGGGGCTAGTCTAAAATCTAGTTGGGCTTCGGTTTTAGTGAATGGTTCGCCGACTTCGGAGTTTAATCTTCAAAGAGGGCTTCGACAAGGTGATCCTCTTTCCCCGTTTCTTTTCATTTTAGCTATGGAAGCTTTGGACGTCATTATGAATAGGGTGGTGTCTAGAGGCTTGTTTAAAGGTGTTAGTCTTCCTAATAATGGGCCGTGTATCTCGCATTTGTGTTATGCGGACGATGTGGTGTTTTTGGGAGAGTGGTCCGAAGAGAATATTAAAAACCTTAACCGGGTCCTAAGATGTTTTTTTCTTTCTTCGGGTTTAAAGGTTAATCTTAGCAAATCCTGTTTATATGGGGTGGGAGTTGATGATGGGGAAGTTGTTTGTATGGCAAATGATTTAAATTGTAGGGTGGGAGAGATGCCGTTTAGTTTTTTAGGCTTGCCTATAGGAGCTAATATGAAACGCGTAAAGTTTTGGAAGCCTATAATTGACAAGTTTAATTCTAAGCTTTCGTCTTGGAAAGCTAAATATCTTTCACTTGCCGGGAGGATTGTGCTAGCAAAAGCCGTTATGGGTGCTTTACCTAATTACTATTTTTCGATGTTTCGTGCACCGAAAAAAGTGTTAAATACCCTTGATTCCATTAGAAGGGATTTTATATGGGGAAGGAAGGACGGATCTAATAAAATTCGGTGGGTCGCGTGGAATAAGATGACTAAACCAAAAAAATACGGGGGGGGGGGGGGGGGGGGGGGGTTAGGTGTTGGAGATCTTAGAAGTATGAATCTTGCTTTATTGGCGAAGTGGTGGTTGAATTATAAGGCTCACCCGAATAGCCTTTGGGCTAGAGTGGTGGGAGCGATTCATGAGAATAAAAGGAAAAATAGGTGGATCCCGGTTAATGGTAAGTTTACGGGTGTTTGGAGGGATATTCAGTTGGTAGGAAAAGATTTTGATGATCTTGGCATTCCCTTGAAAGAGCATATTGTAGCTGTGGTTGGTTCGGGCGTCAATGTCAGCTTTTGGGTTGATAATTGGGTGGGTGGGAAGGTTTTGATGGATTGTTTTCCTGATATTTAGATTTCATCTTTTAAAAAGGCGACGGTTGCGGATAATGTCGTTAGAACTACTAATGAGTTACAATGGAATGTCCTCTGCTCTCGGCCTCCTTGTAACGAAAGAGAATGGGAGCAATGGACTGGTTTGTTGAGAGTTCTAAATGGTGTGAAGCTTCAAGATGGGCCTGATACATGGGCTTGGAAATCAGATGGTAATAGTGCTTTTTCAGTTGCTGTTGTTCGAGACCAGATTTTGAGGTGTTCAATGTTGATTGAAGAAGAATGGAAACATTGGAATCGTTGGGTTCCGCCGAAGGTTAATATTTTTTCGTGGAGAGTCGTTTTGGGGAGGATTCCGGTTAAGGAGGAATTAGCTAAACGAGGCGTTGTGCTTCATAATTCTGTGTGTCCTATGTGTAATATTAATATTGAAACGGTGGATCACTTGGTTTGTAATTGCAATATGTCAAAGGTTATCTGGTGGAATGTCCTCGCGTGGGTGAAGCTCCCAGTCGGTACTTTGTTCGGAGCGGCTAAAGAAGTCTTAAATTATATTGAAGGGAGGAAAGGTTCTAAAGTTTGGAAACAGGTGATAAATTTGATCTTTCAGACTACTATTTGGCATATATGGAAGACTCGTAATGCGAAGGAGTACAGGAACATTCAAGTCTCTGGAAACATGGTGGTAGATGACATTAAAGCTGACTCCTTCATCTGGTTAAAGAGTCGATCAAAATTAGATACGGTGGATTGGGATAGATGGGTGGATTTCAATATTCGAGATATTATTATATAATTTGTGTTGTGGGTGGGTGAGGTATTTGTTGCTCTTTCGTAGTTGTACTCTGTCTTTTCGGGTTTTTACAGCATATGTTGGCCCTATTCTATAAATCATAGAATCCACCGTTCAAAAAAAAACGTATCATAACCAACCAATAGTTTATGAGAGTGCCATTATGCCAATAAGTTCATAACCCATGAAAAAGTTGATGAATACGTTTATAAGTCTGGATCTCAAAGCTTAATTTGTCAATTTTTTGTACGGTATTCATTATACATTAATCATTAAGAATAATAAATAATTTCTCTAATTTTCACATGGGTGATAACCTAATTAGTAGTATATAAATATAGTATATGGTTTTATAGCCTAGTGGTATCTTGGAGGTGAGATAAAACTTTGGGACCAATAGGTCCTGGGTTCGATTCCCATAAGGGGTTTTTTCCATATTTATTGGGTTTCCTCCTGAATTGGTGTATAGGCATTATGCCTAGTGGAGATGGATATGATCGGGTGGTTCCGCTGGTAGCACAATGATACTCTAGTGGTCCGTCAGTGATCCAAATTTGCCGTTCAAAAAAAAAGTATATAAATATAAGATACTCTAGTGGTCCGTTAGTGATCCAAATTTGCCGTTCAAAAAAAAAAGTATATGAATATAAGATATAAGACTGCCTCCAATGCTTCCTTTTGGAGGGTTGCACTTAATGACGTGGCGTGTGCACTTGTGAATGATGCATTGGGGTGGACTTGCACTTAAGGGGTTTGCACTTAGTGAAGTGCACCTAAATGCAGGAGAGAGAAGGTGAAGATGGGTCCTTTAAAAACTAATGGGTTGGAAAAAGAAATGGTGATGTGGAAGAGAGAAGGTGCATGTGGGAAGGATGGGTTGGAGTTAAAAAGAGGAGAGAGAGTGCATTTGTTAATAATGAGTAAAAAGCTGATGTGGCAGTGATGACTAGGATGCATGTAGTAAATGCAGCCTGTTGCATTGCGGACAGTCTAATTATATCATACACATATTTCGTAAGTCGGTTTTCAAATCAGCTTATACAAATAGACCCGAATGCAAATAATCTTATCCCAATCGGTTTTTCGGATCTTATTCAAATTCAAATGTAATTTGACTTCACTTTTAAACTTTTTAAATTCTAATATTTACCCAAAAAAAAAAAGAAAAAACTTTTTAAATTCTAATAAGTTGAATAACGGGATTTCTTAAACTACCCTATCTTACCTTAATAAGTTAAGTCTTTGTTACTTGATTTCCATCCATATCATCTGTGTCATCGTCCCCTCTTACTTCCTGTATGTATTTGTTTCTGGGCTTTGCATAACATATCTTTTCATCTCTTTTTCTTTGCGTTTTTTACCAGCCATTGTGATCATTGCTTTAACATCCTTTTGCTCCTCATCTTAGAGGCTAACATTCAATTTCTATCTGTTATACCAAGTGGTTCTTTATGTAGACCGCGTCGATACTAAACGACCAATGTCAATACCGAGTGGTTCTTTATGTAGAACGTGTCGATACTAAACTTGGGTTCGTAAAGTGTTGTTGTTCTAAAAGATGAGACCCAATGGGATGGGATGGATGTAGATGTTAAACCAACGATCACGATGGTGGCTAAAAACGCAAAGGAAAAGAGAAGAATCGATATATGTGAAGTCCAGAAACAGATACATATATAGGATGGACAAAAGGAGGAAACAGATAATTTTTTAGATAAATACATGCATGGATAGGTAGTTTTTGCTATGGGTTCGACTTTACCGGGCATGATAGTTGTATAAAAAGGTCAGGAGTCAATATATTATTTATTGGTTGTTGATGTGAATCTAACATACTCAATAAGAGATGTGGAATTGTTTTTCATCCAAATATAGTGAAGCGGTTATTGTAAGACCAAAGGTAACTAGCAATTAGACCTGGCAAATGGGTCGGGTCGGGTCAGATCGGGTCATAGGTCAAAACGGGTTCGGGTCAATTAAAAAGGGTTGTTTTAGTTCGGGTCGAAACGGGTTTGGATCAGAACGGGTTTCGGGTCAGAACGGGTTTCAGGTCGACACGGGTCCGGGTCAGAACGGGTTTCGGGTCGGTTAAAAATGCAAAAAAAAACATTTGAAAATCAAAATCAACAAGAATGTTATACCTAACAAAAAAGACTGCAATTTCTTTCATTACTGACCTCAATAACAAGATAATTTGTGTGAATCAATTAGCAGTCAAACAATCAAAATCAACAAGAATTTTAAACCAACATTACCCTTTGTGCAACAACTAATCCATCTTTTTCTCATCACTGGTCACTTTTCTTACCCGCTCCATAGTAACTCACATACCATCTAACAAACTTCTTCAACCCGGTTTGTAAATCCGTCGTCGGTCTATACCCAAACTCCCTCCTCACTAAACTAATATTCGCGTGCGTAAACGAAACATCCCCATTCCTCGGCAACTTCATCACCATCCGTCTCACTTTAACTTTCAACAATCTCTCCAAAATCCCAACAAGATCCGAAACTGGCACCGGCGGCGTGTTCCCCAAGTTGAACACGCGCAGCTGTGCGGGCCGTCCTGTCATTCGCCGCCTCGAAAACCGGGATCACCTTCCCTTTCAGTATATCTTTGTGAAAAAGTGAAAAAAAAATACGCCATATCGGGCCGTTAAACAGTAAAAACTGCAACCCGGTCAACGACAGCCCGCAGATATGATTATAAGTATGCGTGATTTCCTCGCCCGCCTTTTTCGTCGCCGCGTAGAGGCTCGCGGGCTGGTTGGTTCGGTCTTTCTCTGAAAACGGGATTTTCGTGTTTAACCCGTAGACCGAACTCGACGACGCGCACACGATAGCAGGCTGCGGGTTCGCGATTTTACAGATTTCTAACAGATTAACGAACCCGGCTATGTTGCTATGAACATATGAGCTAGGGTTTTCCATAGCGTAACGCACACCGGCTTGAGCCGCTAAATGCACCACGTGCGTAAAAGGGACTAACTCAAACAGTTTTTTTAACAATGCGTCGTCGTTTATGCCACCAACCCTTCCACCATATACGCGCCTAGCCTCGGGGTCGGGTCACCAGTTATGAAACCGCAGCCCGTGCGCGTTCTACCAAAATCTCAAACTCATTAATCTTGTTTCCCGCTAGAGCACTTGCACATGCAGTAAGCAGCTGCTTTAGATTGATACTGTTATGATTATTGCCATATGAACCGTATCGTGGGCTATATATAGTCTGCGGGTGCATCATACTTGGACTGGTGGGTTCATGGGCCCATTGTTGCGATACATCATTCATTGCTCTAATTGCTAAGGTTTGCGACCATTCTAATCTAAAAGAGTTTAGGCCTATAAGCCTCATAGGGTGCAGTTCAAAGTGCTATCCAAAATTCTGGCCTTGTGTCTCAAGAGAGCGATTGGTAAAGCTATTGGGTGTGAACAATCGGCTTATAAAGAGAGTCGGTTATTTTTTATACATAACAGACAATGGGTTGAAATGGGTAGCAGATAGAAAGTAAGATAAATTTAAGACGGGTCAGCATGGGTCTACAGAGTAAGTTCCACAGGTCAGAACGCGCTGGTAGACTGAGTTTGATGGGTCTGGTAGTCGCCGGGTGTTGTTCTTGAAGAAGGATGAAGAGAAAGAAACAGTTTGGCAGTTAATAGTAGATAGCTTAAACCGAGGCTGAACGATTGAACAAGAAAATGGTGGATAGTCGATTTGTTGTTGCGGCTGTTTCAATACAAATGTTTATGTAACTTTCAAATATACTATATAATATACAAACATATAGAAATACAGAAAGCATGGATTAAGACCCATAGTGTTTCAAACTTTTATTCAACATGATTCAGATATACAAACCACAACATTTGCTAACCAAAACTATTCGACAAAGTTGAATATACACATGTACACAGTATGACAGGAAGCATGGATTAAGACCTATAGTGTTTCAAACTTTTCTTCAACAAGATTCAGATCCAAAAGCAAAGAATCAACAATACCTCTAAAGGGAATTTACCCTCCTCAGTTTACTACTAGACCGAGTCATGCGTGCTGGAGTTGCATCCATATCATCTGCATCGTCATCACGATCTCTTTTCCTTTTAATTCTTTTGCACATCTCTTCAGTATCAGTTTCCGGGCTTTGCAACCTTTTCCTCTCTCCCCCTTTGCGCTTTTTACCAGACACTGTCTTTGCCTTTGGTGGTTTACCATCTATATCCATCCCCTTTCGACTCGATCTCAGATAGTAAGAGCCCTTTGCAACATTTTCCAACTGTTTTCCCTTGCTTTTTTTAGAACCAACACCAACAGCAGGCGCATTTCCTTTGCTTCTTAGTACTCTAGCTTCATCAATCACAATTCCTTGGGCCTTCTGGGTTATCAGTGCCAGATTTAACGCTGTTTCACTATCCATTTCGACTTGTTTGCTACTTGATCGAGTCATGGGCCTCTTACCCTTTGCTTTTTCCTTCATATCCTCAGTAATTTTTGGATCTTTTTTCTCTTCATTGTCACTGTTTGGTTCTGGATCCATTTCACTTGAATTAAATCTTGTTTCCTGAAACAAAACCATTTGCAGTATTTCAGTAAACCAATACAAAATCTCCAACATATAATAACAACACATAATGTAACAGTTAAATCAGTTGTATGCAACTTTATAGACATAAGTGGATAGAAATTTGACTAAAAAAGTAGACAACAATCAGAATACACAGCAAAATTACTCAACTCGGACCAAAACAATCAGAGCGGATACCGAAATTTCAGGTATCTCGGAATGTTCTGTGCGAAATCAAACACAGAGTATCGATTACATTCTTTAAGACCATGAACAACAGCAAAACACTTTAACTGAACTCAAGAACTCTAATAGATAATGAACAGTTAAATCAGTTGTGGACTATTCATCGAAATCAAGATCGCTAAACCAAGAACAAGCCGATAGAACTTAATTAACTAATAAAAGCAGACGATAATCTGAATAAACAGTAAAATTACCAGAAAAAACCTAATTAATTGTGTTAGAATCTCAACTAACAATTTCAGCTCTTTCAGAATGTACGAATCAGATCAAACACAACAAATAGTAATGAATTGCATGCTTCAAAAACATGAATAAACAGCAAAATTACCAGTATTAAACCTAATTAATTGTGTTAGAATCTCAACTAACAATTTCAGCTCTTTCAGAATGTGCGAATCAGATCAAACACAACGAATAGTAATGAATTGCATGCTTCAAAAACATGAATAAACAGCAAATAAACTTCAATTGAACTCAAGAACCCTAATAAAAGTAAAACTAAGAACATAATTGGGGAAAAGTGGAATTAAACAACTCTGATATAAACAATTAAGAACCGCTAGTGTAAAAGAACATCAATCGATCACATACAATTGGATTAAACGAATTACGTGATGCAGATACACATGAAAGTAGATAATCGAATCGATCAGGACATGAAGATGAAGGAGCTATGAGAATACCTAAGAATGGTGGAATGAATGAGAGTTGTTGCAGGTGAGACGATAACTGTGAAACGGTTATGATTGTTTGATTTGTAACAGAAATTATTATGAGAGAATGAATCAAGTGAGGTGGCTTTTTATAGGGAGAGAAGAAGTAAGAAGGCGGGAATTTGTTTTGTACACGTGGAGTTACGTCATTGGAGGTTGAGGTTGACACGTGGTTTTTTAGTAACCGTTTCTAGGAATAGGACTTATCTATGCTATATAAGGGTGCACGGGGTGCCTTCGGCAACCCCATGCGGTGACCCCTTTTCCCGCTCGGCAAGAACACCGCCATCCATGCGGTGAGTAGAGAGAGGAGAGAGAATCGGTGGCGGCTCACCGAAGAGAGAGGGAGGAGAGAGAGGGAGTGACCAATCAATGTTTTTTTTTTTAAAAAAAAAAAAAAACCAATTCACCTAAGAGGGGAGTGCCGCCATCAATTTAGGGTGTTAGGGGAGTTTAAGAGGGGAGTTGACGTGGCACACGAGGATTGGTTGGGCGTAAGAGAGGGGACTCACCTATTAGGTGAGCACCCCTTACACCCTAATTTGATTTATAGTTAAATATCATTTTACATCATGTGGTTTGAACCATTTTGTCAACATAATTTAAAGATTGTTTAAAAAGGTTTCACTATTGCCATTTTAGTCTATTTAGTTAAGTTCATTCATTTTTTTTGTTAACGAGAAGGCCAATTCGGTCATTTTATATTGCCGAATTGCTCTTTTAGTTAACATAATTACATAAAAAATGACCGAATTGGCCTTCTCGTTAACAGAATAAATGGATGAAGTTAACCCAGTGGACGAAAATGGTAACGATGAAACCTTTTTTAGATCTACAGGTGAAAAATGAAACATTTGGACTAAACTGCCAAAATTGCTCAAACCACATGAACTAAAATGGCATTTAACTCTTTGATTTATTTAAGATTGTGTGAAACCAACCACTCTTTTACATGATCGTATTGTAAGTTTTTAACTATATTTGTTTAAAAAATGAATGATTAATTAATAAAAACTAACTACATTTGTTTAAAAAGTGAATGATTATTTAATACAAACTAAGTGAAAATAACCTTTTTAGAATAATTTACTTTTTTTTTATAACGGTGAGATTCTATGATTAGAATGGGCTAACATATGTTGTAAAAACCTCATTAGTACAATACAGAAAAACGGAAAAGGAGAAACAACATTACACTCCCACTTAGAATTCTACGTTATTACGTCTCTGATATTGAAGTCCGCCTATCTGACCTATTCGAGGTTCTTTATCTTTGACCTGCTTTATAACCATAAGAATGAATCTCCCCTTTTCTCTTCCCTCACTTTACTTCCCGCCACTTGTTTGTTATTAAACTCGTTTTCTTTTCTCGCCTTCCATAGATGTCACATGGTCGTTTGAAAAACCAAATTAATCGCCTTTTTCCGTTCCTTTGATCCCTTTTACTGGTTAACAAAGTCCAAACCGTCCTTTATCGATTGAAAGCCTAGCACCACTGGAAGCTTTCGCCACACCATTATGTGCCTCCAGATTACATTTGCTTTCATACATGTGACTAAAACGTGATCCGTTGATTCCTCAAAAGCATCGCATCCAGAGCTTAAGCAACTATTCATCGCCAAACCCCGTTTGATATATTGTTTAAAATGAAATAAAGGTATCAACTTGGAGTCAAAACGTGTTGTTTTAGAAAAAATGTATCAAAGTGGTTTAGATCAAATGTGCTCAAAACAAAATGGGCAAGGGTTAAAAAGAGTGTGTTTAGAAAAAGGTATCAAAATGCGAGTGTGGTGGTAATGGTAGGTGTCAACGCGGTGGAAATGTAGATGGAGGTGGCGGTGGTGGTGCTGGTGATGACAGTGACAAACAATGGTTGTGATGGTGTTGGCGTATTTAGACCCGTTTTAAGTTACAAACTTTTATAAAAGTAACATATTTCAACCTTCTCTGGAACTTGGGTATACCCAAATTGACCCAAATGTATAATTTAAATCCAACCAAAGGAAACCATGTTCAAATCCTTTTTACCCAAATTAACCTATTTCTTAAAGTGACACACGCCCTTTTTTGGACTACTTAATCACCTTAACTATCAAGCATTAATAACAATGAAAGATCCAAATCAAGTAATCTTTATAAAGTGTAGAAAGAAACTTTTGGTTAAGAATTAAGATCCTGATATTTGGTAATGCAAACCCTGGAACTGTTAAAGTAGTTACAAACCTTCTCAATACAATCTTTACATCTACTTCAGTTATCAAAACAGCATGTTCAAGTATCTAATATGGTGTCTGTCTAATGACTTATTTACCCTGAAAGTAAGCACGTAAAAACGCAGTGTTCAACTCTTCCACGATTCCATCATTTTCCAGCAACTTGTACGCCCTGGCCCTGCAGACTTGAGAAATCAGCGTGCGCTCCTGATCCAGTACCAGTACCAGCTCCAGATCCATCATCGCTATCATCATCATCGCTGTTATTCCTCTCCTTTTTCATCCTTTTACACGCTTCATCTGAATCATCAGTATCCGAACCTTGGAAAACATCACCTTCTTCTAGCCCTTTTCCCTTGCCTTTCTGCTCCTTTTTCGCAACATGTGTTGGTTCAGAGTCCGAGTCAAAGCTCATACCAATCTCACTCAGTCCTGATCTTAAAGAAATCGACCTCTTCATACCACCATGTGATCTCTTTCTTCTCTTGGATTTAGCACTTTTACCTTCTGACTTTTTAGTTCCTCCAATTACAATATCTTTGGCTTTTATAGCGAAGAAATCCACAGCGTCCATGCATTTCTTCACATCTTCACTACTGCTGCTACTGTTGGTTGAAGCGCTTTTGTCATCCTGATCAGCGCTCTCGACTTTCTCTTTCCCTTTTGTATTTGATTCGACCTCCTTATCTTTCGTTGGTTCTGTCATTCTTCAAAACCTACCTTCGACCCGAATATATCTGGAGCAACAATAATGATCATCAAAAGTCGAAGAAAACATATATCCACTTTTTTCTTTCATTGTTCATTCAATCACTTTATAGCTCAACTATATCTTCTACAAATCACATATTGTCTGTAACTATAAGTGTTCTTCAACTACCACCGCCACATCATAACTAACCATAACTACCCTAACTTATACTAAAGATAATTACATAATAATGTTACATTAACCTGTATCTATAGGTGTTCTATAATTAATATTCCAACAGTTATTTCATTGTCATGAACTTAATATGTGAAAATTCAGGCATCTCACAATAATTTTAGTAACGAGGGACGAATCGAAGAAATCATAATCGATGACTGCTTCAGGAACATCTAAATAAACAGCAAACAAGCTTTAATTAACGCAGATTGAAAGAAATCTGTTAATTATCATCAGTACAAACTCAAGAACCCTAGTAGAAACCTAAAAACAATATGAATGTGAATCCAAACAGATCTGATACATACAAACAACAATTAACAACTGAAATTGTATAACTACATCAATCGATCTATAGAATCGGATTATTCGGTGTCGGGATAACAAACAGAAACATACAAAATCGGATCATCAAACATCAAATCAAACATATAACTGAATCAAGTAAGCAAATGTAAACGAAAAGTTGAAGAATCAACAAAGGGAGATGAATCATTACCTAACAATGACGAAGAAACGTAGCAGTTGATTTTCTCTCCAAGCTATCGATGATCAAACTGGAATCATGATGACTGAAAAACGGTTATGTGTAACAGAAATTATAACTGAATCAAGTGAGGGTAGCTTCAAAATCGTTTAGTGTGTGTGTGAGAGATGGAAAAAGGCGGGAAACTATTTTGAGCACGTGGTAATTGAAGTAACGGTTTTGTGGTAAATGCATTATTATATAAGTGAACGTGTGTCATGATTGAAAATTATATCTATAAATTTTGGGTGTAAATGAATTTATCAAACATTTTGAACCAGCCTAGGGCAATTTTACAATTCATAAATGAAAGTTTTTACTTTTTATGAATAAAAAGTGTTATGAGCAAAATGTGTTCAGGTTAAAATGGGTTATTTACGTAAAAAAAGGTTAAACTGGTTCAGGTTAAAAGGGTTTGAGAACAATTGGGTCGGGGTTGAAAAGAGTGTTCAGAAAAGAAGTATCAAACACAAGAAGGTGGTGGTGATGGGTGCAACGATGAAGTTGGTGGTGGTGATAGCGGTATAGGTTGCATCATGGTGATGGTGTATGCATAGTTATCGATAGCGAACAGCGACAAATAGCGATAAGGTACCTATATGCTACGTAGCGATAGCGATGAGATAGGCAGATAGCGCCCGCTATTTCGTGTATAGCGATAATGTAGTTAAAATTTTAAGAAATAAAAAATAGCTATCTATGATTTTTTTTATATATATAATGTTAATTTTATACCTTTTTATGTATAAATTTATAAACTTAAGGACTAAATGTAAAGTAGTGAAAATAAAGGGGGTTAAATGTACAAATATACAAATTAATTTTACACTTTTTCAGTAATTTTTACAAGTTTAAGGGACTAAATGGAAACTTGTGAAAGATAGAGGGGTTAAATGTTAAAAGATATAAAGTTATTTAAAACCCTAAAACCTAAACACGCTGAATAACTTCAGCCGCTATCTTCTTCATCTTCTTTCTGGTTTCTGGCAACCCTAAAGCCTAAACACGCTGAATAACTTCAGCCGCTATCTTCTTCTCCATCTTCTTCCTGGTTTCCGGTAGAAGGCATCACCAGAGTGGTATTTTTTTCGACGGAATTCGCCGTCAGAGTCGCTATATGCTCGATATGTGGTCGCCATGCACCTCGTAGCGGTGATTGGCCGCCACGCCATGCTATTCGCAATAGTATCCGCTATGGACGCTATCGATAACTATGGGTGTATGTAAATGGAGGTAGTGGCGCTAGTGTTACTGGCGAGGTGGTGGAGGTGGTGGTGCGAAGTATGGCGAAGCTTCTCATGAC